>NC_141873.1:437553542-437583542 GCF_056163025.1 Triticum urartu
AGCGGTCTTAAACCCTCACCTGAATCTCAAAAATGGAATTGAAAAGCTCCAATTTAAATAATGGTACCGGGGAAATACCCAGGGAAGAATCATTCTTTGAATCATCCAGATCTATCAGCGAATTCAATAAAAAACGGACTGATCCTCGGAATACACCATCATCTTTCGAAGTGCGCAGTCAATATTATGTTATATTCAAAGAAACAAGTCAAAGAGTAAAGGCTTCGCCCTTCAATACCACACTTCCAATCGAAATTCCTACGAGATTGACGTTCGAAGAAAAAGACATGGTTTGATAGAAACCTTAAGTGGGTATCAAATAAACTGGAATGAATGGTATCAATTTCTTCTTTTCTATACTGAATCTGCTTCGGTATCTCTTTCTTCCTTCCCTTCTATAAACCAAGCAGTGACTAGCCTCTGGCACTCACTTTCCAAAGCACCAATTGACTTGCTTTCAGAACAACCCTGATCAGTTATACCTGAAATACCACCCGTACGTAGTACGCCATTCCCAACGCGGAGCGCCTTTATTTTCGTATTGAACTCCGCTAGGAAGAAAAAGTTAGACCGTAGCCTTGTCGAACAACCTCATTTCTCGCTTTTGTCGATTGACTCGTGGGACTCTACTGAATTCCAGCATGGGTGTGGTAGATTACTGACGTGAAGCCGGACCTCTATGAGTGCTCTACATGGCCGGATCAAAGCTCCAAATCGTAATGTCGCGGCATACATAATCAGAAAATAGGATTCGTGAGAGCGTTTTCTTTAGCTGTTCCTTAAGAAAGCTATTGACTTAACCGCTTGTGTTAAACATATAGATTGTCCTATTCTCTCTTTTTTTTCTCAAATGACCTATTTCACATAACCGATGTTGATTACAGATTTTGCCTTGCGTCACATTATCGTGGTGATCAATTCCTTTCGTGGATCGATTGAAATAACCGATTTTGGTGTATTAATTCAAGATAGGTAATTTTCCTCAAGGTCATAAAGATCGGTCATCTAGCGTGGACTTCTGACTCTAAGTGGAAAGTATTTCTCATCTACCTCTTCCAATGTTATTTGCCACGTCTTCAAGATCAGATATACCTGAGTCTCATATGAGGGTTGGTTCTGTGTCAACCATAGAAAAGCGTAGGTCGGAGAAACATCTACCTCTTCTACCTTGGTGGAATTAGGCAAAGAGGAACATTTGGATGGACGACCTCCAAGACACGAGTCACTACTTTAGAACTACGTTATTCCCTGGCGTCAGGTACACATCCGGGGTTGAAGAAGGGACGCATATCAAATAAATGCGATCTAGATCCCTTTAACAGATTAGCAGCATCTTCGCATTCCGAGCCGAGACTATTATGATTACCTACCGAATTGGAGGAATCAAAGATCCTTACTTGAGGAACTTAACTGGCACTCTACTGATTGGACTTTACCGACTTCAGAAACCAGACAAGATTCTATACCGAGCTGACCTATCAACCAGACGGACTTGAACAACTGACCTGTCTGCTATTGTTATTGCCGGGCCTCCAGACCATACCAATTCACCGAGTTAGAAACCGGACCAGAGCTATTAACCGACTTGACGTGCTTTCCTGACTGACAGACCGGACAGACCAATCCAACGAACTGACTTTGCTAGCTTATCGAGCCGAGGAGACAAGACGGATCCATATAAGGATACCAGTAACCCGAAGAGAAGAACCCCAGTTTATTAGAGAGATCCGTTCTATTTCACTAGTTGGGTTTCTGTCTCGGCCTGGCATCTTTGGACAAGAATAATAAGTATAAGTAGCAGCTTCCTATTCCTTAGTACTTTCCTGTAGTGTAGTTTCTCAAACCAGTGCTTTTCCTGGAATGGATAGAATTCCTCAACTCTAGGAAAACCTGGTATGAAAAATTCCGTATAATATGCAAAATTACGTTTCCGTATAAAATAAATAAGTAGACTAGCTCTGGACCGGAAATCGAAACCCTGGAAACAAAAGACAGGACAGGTATGAATCACTAAACCTGAGAGCTTCCTTCTCTTCTCCGCTTTGCTCTGTTACTCCTTTTGCAGATGGTTGGTCACCACTCTTAGGCTTTTTGTTCTCTGCTTGTGGTGGGTCTCCAATCTTGATCCGGTGCTGACTTAATAGGGAAACCTACCCAGAAAATGCCCCCTTTTCCGGTCCGGTTAACAAAGCCTGTAAACCAAGAGCGGAACGAAGAGCTAAAACGTCACCTTTACCCTTATCCTATTTCTTTCTTACTTGTAAACCAGACCGCGTCATTCCTTTTTTCTTTCTTTGGTAAGGAAGGGACGGCTATTCCCACAGGTTGATCTTGATAAAATGTGCAGCGGTAAGCAACTAATAATCTCGATGCAGGACTGCCGTTCCCATAGGTTCCTCCTCCAAAACCTTCTTAGGCGAAAAAGACTGGAAGGGCTTATTCCCACTGCTGATTACTGAGAACCTTCTACCGGGAAAGATTTCCTTCTATGCCTAGTGGTTTTTGAATTGGAAATGGGAAAGGCAGAGAGAATTTACTCAAATTCCACTATGTTATGTATACAATGATCGGGTTGCGTCTGGTATGATCGGGGTGCTTTATCTAAACTAGGCAGGATAACTTGGCTAACTTTCCTACTCTGATAGCATCTCTGAACGGCAGGTACCCTCAACCGCCGTAACGAAGGAATGAATCTATTAAGTGGGAAAGAGCCCTCGTGGCAGCTATATCCGCGAGGATTCCAAGTGTTCTAATTCATCTCGTTACAGACCCACATCAAACATGCAACTGCTTGTCGCATACTCCTGCTACTCCGACCTACGCTTCTCACATCGCATCCTTGGTCCTTAAACGACGGTATATTCTTTTTTCCGGGTTCTATGAGCGTAAATGGAGACACTTCCCCCTTCTTCGACATATGAATATGCCTCGCCTCGAAGATAAAGAAATCCTGAGTAAGGAGAGAGATTCTCCACACGAACGAACGACCCGTCAGGTTCGAACTGACTTAGGTTGGACCAGGACCCACCTATCTCCACCAAGAAGGAATCGCTTTGGTTACGCAGTTCAGTTGGCGATAAAAGCCAACCTAATCTGCGGGCCGGTAGGCCAGCCAACTAACTCTTCAAATGAAGAACTTATTTCCCCACACCTATCTCTATGAAACTTCCTTCATAGTTAGGAGAGGTTTTTTTTTAGCTTTTTGTCTCTTTTACCGCAGGAAGTTCTCCAAAAGTATGAAAGGCCGGAGGGCTTTGTACCAACCATTCTAGTGTGGTTGGATTCTGTTCAACAGCCCAAGGACTTTCCGCACATTTTTGGTTCTTTCCACTGCTTGAAGTGATTGCGACAACTACAAAGAAACGACGAATCCCAACTACGGATATATAAGAACCGAAACTGCTCAGAGCATTCCATCCGGCGTAAGCATCTGGATAATCTGGAATGCGACGTGGCATACCCGAAAGCCCTAAGAAATGCATGGGAAAGAAGGTCAGATTAACCCCGAAAAAAGTGATCCAAAAATGGATTTGGCCTAAAGTTTCAGGATATGTCCGACCAAAGATTTTACCCACCCAATAGTAAAATCCAGCAAATAAAGCAAAAACGGCTCCCATAGAAAGTACATAATGGAAATGTGCAACCACATAATAAGTATCATGTAGAGCAATGTCTAGCCCAGAGTTTGCTAGAACTATTCCAGTGAGCCCTCCTATGGTGAACAAAAAGATGAACCCTACAGCAAATAACATGGGTGTTTTGTATTGTATCGAACCTCCCCACATGGTAGCGATCCAACTAAAGATTTTGATTCCTGTGGGCACAGCTATGATCATGGTAGCTGCGGTGAAGTAGGCACGCGTATCAACGTCTAAGCCCACAGTAAACATATGATGAGCCCAAACTAGAAATCCAAGAACACCTATACTTATCATGGCATAAACCATGCCTAGATACCCGAAGACCGGTTTTCTTGAAAAGGTCGATACGATATGACTAATAATACCAAATCCAGGCAGAATGAGAATATACACCTCTGGATGACCGAAGAACCAAAAGAGATGCTGGTATAATATTGGGTCTCCCCCTCCTGCAGGATCAAAAAAGGTTGTATTAAAGTTTCGATCGGTTAATAACTTTGTAATTGCCCCCGCCAGTACCGGAAGTGATAATAAAAGTAGGAATGCTGTCACTAGAACGGACCACACAAAAAGTGGTAATCTATGCATAGTCATTCCAGGTCCACGCATGTTGAAGATAGTTGTTATAAAATTGATAGAACCTAAAATTGATGAAATACCTGATAGATGAAGACTAAAAATTGCTAAATCAACTGCTCCTCCAGAATGGCTGGTAATACCACTTAAGGGCGGATAGACTGTCCACCCAGTGCCGCTGCCCACTTCTACTAAGGCTGAGCTTAATAGGAGCAAGAGACTTGGTGGCAACAACCAGAATGATATATTATTTAATCGTGGAAATGCCATGTCAGGTGCACCTATCAGAATCGGAACAAACCAATTACCAAATCCACCTATCATCGCCGGCATAACCATAAAAAAGATCATTAAAAAAGCATGAGCCGTTATTAAAACATTATAAAGTTGATGATTCCCACCAAGAATTTGATCGCCGGGTCGGGCTAATTCCATACGAATCAGTACGGAGAAGCATGTGCCCATCACTCCTGCAATGGCACCGAAGATGAAATAGAGAGTCCCAATATCCTTGTGGTTAGTAGAGAAGAGCCATCGAACCATATTTGTCATTTTTGATTTGAGAAATGAAAACTTTCCTTATCAAAGAGGGGCCAGGGGGCTGGAAGAGAAGAACTTGAATACTAAACGCTGGAAGAGAAGAACCTTAATACTAAACCAAGTTTCGGGAACTTCTTGGTGACTTGATTGGTTCCCTTCCCCCAATTTGCAAAGGATGATTCCCGTGAAGGTGATCTCGATCACCATTCTATGATATTTCTGGATGCTTTTGAGAAGCTTTTCCTTTTACCTAATGCCGGCTACCGACAACTTACTTCATGCTATTACTAACACTTATGACTGAGCCGCACTTGCTTTCCAAAAGAAATTGAAACTATCATGCCTGAGACTAGCCAATAGAAGAAAGAGCCACAAGCAAGCCATAGCAGCATCCTTTTTCTTCGCTTTCTTCAACAATGCGAATCTACCTCACTCCTCATCATAACTCAAATACAAATTCGAGTTCCAAATTGATATTTCCTCACGTAAGCAATAAAATGTGAAACCAATATTCATCATGAAACTTCAGACACTGATGATTGTGAGGTTCTGGAAGAGAGACGACGTAGGCTGAAAAAAAGTAAACAGAAAACCACCCCTTAAACTCATTTGCTCAACATTCTTTCCACAGCAACTAGAAAAGTGGAGAAAATCCAATAAGGGGAGGTCCCGGTGAATACAAATCAATTGGAAACCTCACCCCGCATTCATGTCTCTAACAAGGCTGTCTAAGCTAAGCGGCCATGGACCCATGGACCCGGGGAATCTGAACCATTAGGTAGAGTTTCAGCTGAAAGAAAACCAGGTCAATCTTCCGATCGCGAGTCTTTACAAGCTTGAAACAACTTAAGCACAGGCGGGAGTCGCCCCTTTTAAAGTAAGTATTTATGCGGCGCTGAACTAACGAGCGGATACCTAACCTTCGAAGGAGAAGAAAAGACGGATGTATCTTTCATTCATATTGATCAGATGTGCTTTGCTCAGGACTCCCATTTTACCATTGCTTAAGCCATATTACATAAAGCATAGTGAGTGATACGCAATGCTGGTACCACCATGTTTTTTTCCTCACTCTGTGTAGCCACACTCGTTTGTCCATTTCTACTTATTATTTATGTGAAATAGTATCCGTTGGTTGTAGAAGCACTGGCGTTCAGGGATTGCAAAATCCATAATATCAAGAAGCGGTAGGAACCTGGCTAACTTCGATGCGGATAACGCGCTGTAGAAGAAAGTGGATCAACCAAAGTAGACCTTGATCGAAAGGCACCACAAGGCGAACCAATAGAGTGTGGTGTAAGCGGTGAAGCAGAATAGGAATTGGAACTGCTTGAACTAGAAAGGGCTTCCGCTACCGCGCTACCTCGGGAGCTCCGGAAACGGTATACTCGCTTCACTCATCTGTAATGGTATCCTTGAAAGCTAGCTAAAGTGGGTTCTAGACAAAGTTCTCCTAAGCAGGGCGGAAGGAAAAACAAGAGCAGTATAGCTCTACATTACGCTTCGGGGGCCTCGTCTTACTCACCTTCTACTAATCGGACCGTGACAAAACAACCAGCCCAGCAATAGGCAAGGACTGGCTGAAATCCCTTTCCGGATCCAGTCTATCCGTATCTGCTGTCCCTTCCGCTTTCTGTGTTGATGGAGCTCGGTCAGATAGTTCCGGTATTGCGAAGGAGGGCAACGCATTGGGATCGTCCAATCCCTTTTGATCGGTTGTCATATTGAATTGCAAATTCTCGTATAGTAAGAGTTCCTTCGGTTTCCTACCTAGCACATTCTCTGTTGTCTACGCCAATATTTGACCTGCGAGTAGAGTGTGGCTGGCTACATACGGGGGAACTCAACCTACCTTTCGAAGGGTAGACCTTTACAGATGAGTGAAACGAGGATTTAGGTATATAAGGAGACGACCCGCCAAGCGAGCCAGCCTGATACCGACTTTCATTGATAGGCCATGAAACATAGAGAATGGGAACTTGTTCGCACGTACCTCGACCGCAGGTCTGAGAATGACGAGTGTGCTTTCGCCCACAGCTTCTGTTGCTTAACCGGCTCGTGGTGTTTATGGTCCTGACCCGGTACAGCCGCTAATTCGGCATTTGGTACTGTCACCATTTCTCGAAAGGGAAAAAACATACTTAACAATTCGATTGGCAGGACCAAGGGATAGATCGATTGCAATATAAGTATCATACAAATAGAAATAGACATGAGTACATGAATAAGGATATCAGAAGTACTATACGATGGCAACATGTGGACAGGAACAATATGAGAGAAATTGTCCAAAGGAGTACCAGACGGACTTGAAATAGATAAATCTAGCTCATAGCATTCATCTTACCCCTAACTAACAATTATGCTGCTCTCGCCTTTTTGTAATCTTATCTTTCAAAAATGCACTACTAATTTTTACGGCCTCCTTAGTCACCCTATCCACTCTCGTCCTATTTTCGGGTTCCCTTTCAGGGGATGAGGATATTTCGATGATTTCTCCCTCCGTAGGTGGAAAACGCGTGGGTGAGTAGAGTCTGTGCTTTGCTTTTGGGGGCACCGGCAAGAAGCTTCTCGGCCACCCTACTCTGACTTGATTAGCTACTAGTAACTAGGATCGTTCAAACAGTCAGTCAGCAATGCGTACTTCTTTCCTAGTTGAGTGGATCTGCGTAGCAGAGCCCAATCTTCTACCACAAGCTCTGACCTGACTTGTTGTACTTGATTCACCCACGTAAATAGACAACTTGGATAATAAAAGTCATCCCATAAAAGAGAAGTGAGTCCGCATGTCGGCAAATGATTTGGAATTGAAACTGGCTACAGAGGAAACCGAAGCCCTAACTCCCCATTCTTTCTATCTTACATCGCCATCGAGCCCTGGCTGTAGAGTCACTGGTTTCTAATCGCAATGGATTTATGTTTTCTTTGGCTTTTCCATTCGCTTCGTTCAACCCTGATCTGGATAGATAGCTCGGCTTCTATTAGCTGAGAATGGTTTTGTCAAGGAAAGGTTTCGCTATACAACAACAATGAACTCACTTCTGATCAAATTGGATTGGATTGGATGAATCGGTAATCTTTCTCTGTCTTGTGAGAGAGAGTCACTTGCTGTATTGAGAGCGGGCGGGTGACATGCATTAAGCGAAATCAGTTGTTATGTTTTTGATCTTATTTGCGCGAGAAGACCCTTGACTGAGGAGACGTGTTTGGCTTGGATGATGCCGCTATGCTCCTATTCACTTTCAGAGACCGCTCTGAGTTTGCCGGTTTTGCGGCAACCCTTTCACTAAGAACATTTTAGCCATTAACGAAATGCCACTATTCCACAATGCTTCTTTGATTTATGTGTAGAAGCGGTAGTAGTGAAGAAAATGGAGGGAGAAGAAAGAAAGCGATGTGACACGAGAATAGATCACATCCGGCAGCCAGCCATGCCATTAGATAGATCCGCTCTGAGTCTTCTGCAGGATGAGATCCGCTTGGTCTTGTGATAGGGGCTTGAGGAGGAAGAAGAGGGGATTTCTGAAAAAAAAGAATGAATCTCCTTATTTATAGGGAACAGGACGTGTGACTTCCTCAAACGAAACGAATGTGGCTTTCGTGATAAGGCAAATCCTTCGTTCGGTACAATCAACATATTGAATCTATGCTCGCTCGGCTCGGTGCTGAATGAACTCCTTCATTGATTCCGGGCTGCTCGTAGGGGGACTGTGAAAGCAAGCGTAGGAGATCAAAATGTGAGTCGAGTCCGATGGGTAAAAAGGGGAAGCAGGAAAGGGTTCTGATGTGAATTCTTCTGGTTTGTATATCTATCTCAGCCCTTGCTTGAAAACCTCAAAATTGACTTGCATCTTCCCTTATCACACTACACTTTCTCTTCCTTATTCCATTTCACTGAGCTAAGCAACACTTTTTCACGTATTCACCCGAGATATTATAGAAATTGGTCATATTGATCTGTCGTCTTGTTCTCGATAGGAACTTGCTGCTGTCTTGGTTGGTTTGAGAGCAGGCACTGTCTATATATCCAAAACCGGAGGAGAGTTTGGGTTTGGATCACAGACGATCGGAGATTTTGGATTGAGATGGATGGTTGTGCTTGAAGTTACGAGTCGGGTAATGCTAAGTTGAATCGGCTGATCCGTTTCATCCTATTTCGGCAAAGGAAGTTGGACTTTAGTTAGCTAAAAAAAAAGTACCAGCAGCCTGTCTGTGCCCTTTGAGTCTATAGCCGCCAAATCTAAAGATTCCTTAAGTTGTCGTACGGCTTCTTTTTCTTCTTTTGTCAATGATCGGTGACAATGAATGCTACGAATGTTCGCTTCCACTAATGTCGTATAAGAATTGTGAGGTGCCCATAGCTTCCCGGAAAGAAGAAGAGTCATTGTCGTTTCCTGACCGATATGAATGCACATATTTACCCTCGCCTCGGGAAATACCACCAGTAGAGTCTGCAGAAGGTGTCGTTCAGGAGAGATGCTGGGCTCTAGATATGCGAGTGAGATACCCGCCCTCGGTCATGACCTGGGTTGAAGAAGGAATCTATGTTCTTGGAAGCAAAGAAAGAACTCTGGTATTCCGACCTTATCTTTTTGCTCAAAGAACGAATCAAACCCCTTGTCGAAGCCCTTTATGATATATAACCCTGGATCGAGTCAGATTTGGGGCGGCTGAACCCACTTAAGCTGAAGCCTTAGTAGATGTCGACGGAAAGGTGAGAAGAGCTGATCGAACCTACCAAGCAACGGTTAGTTGTGCGGTGTACATACAGGCTGGTTTCGCCATTAGCGATGAATTGGATTTATTAGTAAGGGAATGAATGAAGCGGACCGGAAAGAAGATGGATTTTGGAATAGAAAGAATTCCTCTTCTAGGTTTCTGCTTCAAGTAGTAAGCAAAGGATCCTACCTGCTAATGGTTGAAGACCTTGGCGGCCTCTAGTTCTTCTATCTAGTTTTTTAGCCTAGCGCGAACGAATAAGCTTAAACAAATGGTTTCTTTGGCAACGGTTTTTTCTAGTTGATTTGTCCTTATATATATTAGCCGTAGTGTAGTTTAATAAACTGCTCATAGCTCTTATCATTCCTTTATCCATGCATAGACTGGGAATCTATTAGCTCTTAGCTCTGGCACTTTCTTCTTCTTTATTTGCCGTTGCATTCAATAGCCTATTTGAAGTTAACAAAAGCTTTATTAGCTAGCTCTATGAAATACGTATATCTTCTTGGCTATCTAGGCTATCTCTACAGGCTTTTTCAACCTATAAGCAGACCTTTGTATACACCCTTGTAACTGAACTAGCTATTCACAAAGAAAGGTCTATACCGTACATATACCAACTACGCACCCCTTGTATACTTCTTTTTCCTTCTCCCGTGCTTCAAGTTCTGCCCCGGCTCACTCCTCTTTCCAGCAATCTATGTGGGAAGCACTCGTTCAAAGTAAGTTGAGATTCAAAGCGTTCCCGTAAGCTAGTAAGTCAATCAAAGCTATAACTCTATTTGTTAGTTTCAGGAAACTGGTACATATTTCAAATAATAATAATAATATATATATATATATATATATTATTATTTGGTATTTACCAATTTTAGACTAAGCATAAATTCATTTGGAAAGAAAAGGGAAATCCCCTGAAATAAAGGATTTTTACTACGTTACCCTCAAAAAGAAGAGGAAGACAAACTAGCCAAGAGACAGAAAAAGGTAGAGACCAACCACCGAAACAAGGGAGTAAGGGCTAGGGGGATATGGGCCAAGAAAGGTCCGATGTATCGGTCAGCTATACCTAATCCTTCACTCAAAAACGCATCACACCCTTTGTAGGTTCAAGCCGAAGTCAAGCATGATCACCTACTGCAAACTCCAAATATCGTGGTCGGCGTACCTGGTCCTGAACTGCTTTTAATCTAGAATAAGTGGAATCTTCTCGGCACTCTCCTTCATCTTCTGTGGCCCCGTCGGTCGGTACGTGCCAACCCCAACAAATCGGGGTACGACAAAGGTTCCCGTAGAGTGCTTCGAAAGGTGCCATTCCGATGCTAGAGTGATAGCAGTTGTTGTAAGCAAACTCGGCTAATGTATCTCTATGCCTATTTAGTAGGCCTGCTCATTGATGCTCTTCGGGCCGATTGTATGGGATGTGTTCTGGTGTACAGTGGGAGATGCAAGGATATCGATTGAAGTTTGATTTGTTGGCCATGGAGTTGGGAGCATATGATGTAGTCCTAGGAGTAGACTGGATGAGGAAATTCCCTATTATTTCAATAAGTCTTTCCGTTGGTTGTAACTAATCACGTACCCGCTGCTGCGGAATTCCTTTTACCTAACCAGGATTGCAGTAAAGATAAACAACGTTGGGCCTGCCTGCTTGTTCAGCACCACCCATTCCCATGGGAATATATGGGTTTTTCGGTCCAGTGGGAGGATCATTTTCCTTGGAAGGTAATTTTCCCAACCAATAAGTATTGGGCTCCCAAGTAAACAAAGCGAAGGATCAAGTAACCAACATGTTGCGGAGCAGCCAAGTAAACCCAGAAATGACTCAAGTAATCCAAGGGCAGAGCAACGTAATCCAACGGAGGGGCTACGTGATCCAACAGAAGAGCTACGTAAACAAGGAACACATGAACCTGCTAAGGATCCACTCCACCTGCCAAGTGGACCAATCACAAGAGCTCGGGCCGAGAAATTCAATGAAGTAATCCATATGCTGATTCAGCAAGCCAAGCATTGGAGTTGGTATTCCAAGTTTCTTGAATAACCTAGCTGTCTGAAACTCGCCAATGGGATTCTGTGTAATCCTCCGGTCTACATGGTGTAGGTAAAGGGCAAAAAAAGTCGCTAATTAGTGGCACTGAAGTATGCACCCGGCGTGTAAACTTCTTCTTTTTATTTACCAATGTCGCTATCCGACTGATCATCCTTTGAGACCACGGAGAACATCAGAGAGAAAGATACGTCACCTAAAAAAAATTGACACCCTGACTTATATGAGTCGGCTAGAAACTCAAGGCCTGGCCTTTTGTGGGAGAATGCTGAGTCCTTCCCAAAATCGCCTGGATCAACGAAAGATCTGGATAACGCTAGGTTGTGATACTGATGTCTGATTTTACTCATATACATCCGATAGTGAAGGCCGTGAAGTTTGAACAGCCTCACTTAACCCTGGTTCGGTAACCTTTCTAGCGCCCAGGTATCCATGACCTGTAGATAGAGGCCCACTTTCCATTGGATACTCCGAATAAAAGAAGAAGTAGTTACCTAATCATGGGTCTATACGTAAGATCTCCTTGCGTAGAGGTTAAGGCCAGACGGATTACTGAAATGTAGTTTTACTAACGTTTCCTCATCGACTGCGAGAGTTTGTGGTGTTTGTTCTCGGAGCAAAGAAACCAAACAAGCATACCTTTCCTTTAATGGAGTATCTTGGGTATGGTACTCCCTCTTTATCAGCTCGATGTTCAATCAGCATTCCTTCACGGGGATCTTGACCGGATGTAAGTCAAGATTGCTATTATCTTTTTAAAGAACACCCAACTCTTTCGAGCCGCTCTCCCAGTCAACGTTCAAAGGCATCACCATACCTTAGCACTTTTGAGCTTGAGAAATGCTTTTCTGGCTTCTTCTCCACACCTTTCTTTAACAACTCAGTTAAAGGCCTGCTGATAGCTCCATACCCCGGTACAAACCTCCTGTAATAACCCCTGCAACCCTCGGAGTTCTCTGACATTGGCTGGTTCTGGCCAAGCTGTCATGCCCTCTACCTTGTTTGTATCAGTAGATACCCCAATTTCATAAATAATGTATTTCCTTTATGAAATTTGGCTCACCCACAAAAAGTTTGTTCTGCCGGAACACTTCCTCTAGCAACTTGAGATGCTCCACCATGGTAGAACTGTACACTAGAATGTCATCGAAAAAGACCAATACCCCTTTCCAACATATCTCTTTAAAAACACTATTCATGAGTTGTTGAAAGGTTGCCGGGGCATCACCTTGAATTCAAAAAGCCGGTCCTTCAGGCTGTTTTGTAGATATCCTCTTCCTTTCATTCTTATTTGGTGATAACCAGCCCTCAAATCTATCTTAGTTCACACCTCATCCAAAAGTGCCGGTCTTCTATGATAGGAATGGGGTATTTGGAAAACATAGTTGCTGCATTTAGTTTTCGATAGTCGAAACACATTCTCTAGGTTCCATCTTTCTTCAACACCAGAGCTGCTTTGGGGCTTGTACTGGGCCTGATTACAGCATTTTGCAACAGCTCCTCTACTATCCTTTCAATCTCTGTTTTCTGGGTGATAGCATTTCGTCGGAATACAAATGGTGATCCTCGAGACCAAAGGGCATTGAACAAGAGAGAAGGAAATCATCCACAGAGAATCGGAGTATCCGGCCTAGTGATAGTTAGAAAGAGTTGGCCAATACAGAATCTCATGCGCCTCTCATTGATGAACCCCTTTTTCCTTTATCCTCTACTGGTGGCTGATTGATTGAGCGCCGGTCTCACTCATTCTTTATGAGCGGAAGCCATGCACCTATCACCTATAACCGGAGAAGTACTATACGGCACGGCACCTTCGGCGAGGACTCAACTCAACAGAGAATGATTTGACAAACATTGATCCATGCTTGGCCTTAGCCTGAGCTCAACTCTGAAAAAGAAAAGAGGAGAATCTCTCTAGCTTGTGGAATCACTTCCCTGGATGCTTAGATAGCTCGAGAAAGTGCGCCACTTCTCCCTTAGAGCCCATCTATCTAAACGGGTATAAAAACAGAGAAATAGGCTCATTAAGTGAAGTGAGAACAGAACTCGATCTTTGCTAGGCGTGAGAAGAAGATATCGGTCCTTTGGCCATCGGGAGCAGTGGTAAAGAAATCCTTTGAATGGATCAGTGAGTTCCGGCACGATTGCTGGAACGAACGGAATCTACGGGAACGAGATCTTTCTGTTGGCACGATATCTTTCAGGAACTGCGGTAATCCAATCCTTGAGCTAAGGACGAATGCTTGATTTGCAATCTTTCAAGACGATTTTCTTGTAGCAGATGTGGAATCCAGATTGGCATAACGGGTTCTACGTGAAGTCAGCCGTTCGTCATCATTTGAGGGTTCGGGTCGGGATCATGGCCATAAATCGCTACTTTTTCCACTAGAGCGAATAGCATTCTTCGAAACAGGCACAGGACACTAGAGCAAATAGCATTCTTCGAAACAGGCACGCACAGGACTTGAAGCAGAATCAGAGAGTGATCCCTTTCCAACAGACTGATCGAATTCCAGTGATACACTACGCCTGGCACTATTCGTCACATTAGTAGTTAAGTTACTCATTTGTTACGAACAAAGAGACGCTAGAGATTCTATGAACTTCAGATCGATGCCATTCACTAATCTCAATCGTCTTTCTATGGATTTCTGGGCCGATGGGCGATAAACCTTAAAAGTAGCTGCTACGGGCTCTGTGGTGCGTCTCAGAGCCCTTCCCCATGGGGGGTTCCCGTTCTGCTAATCTTGCTATCTTCCCCAGGTTTGCTCGTTTCGATTGGAACAAGAAGTCCGTATTGGTATTTCTTGGTATTGGTAGCAGATGTTCAGCGGTAACAAACAGTAGCTGCAAGTAGATCATCTCTCTTTCTTTCGTACAAGTAGATCGTTGGGATGAGATCTGTAGTCTAAGAATCGGTTCATAGGAAAGCACGCCTTGCAGTTGGCATCGGTAGAAGATTTCCGTCTTGTCCCTCGGAGTGGAGCTAGACTCACTTCCTTTGTTCTAGACATTATACGTTACTCACTGAGGAAGAAGGGAGTAAAGTATCTACACTCGTATCGGATCTGGAGATCTGCCCCGGGATGGAAAGGTATCGATCGACCAAGAACTTGTCGAATTTCTTTGACCTCGGAGCCCGTACAAGCTCTTCTTCCACAACCATATGTGACCTCCCCGAGTTTCGAACCCCTCGCCCTCTAAATGTGGATCTCCTCCTCCTCGTTGTTGCCGTGGAGAGACCTCACGTCTAGTTGAAATAGATGCAAGTAAAACTTTCTGACAGCTATGTGAGCACGGATCTTTCCATCATAAGAATAGGGCTCTGGCAATAGATCAAAATCACTAGTCCATTCTGATTCGGAAGATAGGGCTGGGCTGGCAGGTTCTAGTTTGTTCGCACAAGAAAGAGAAAGAAGTGCCGGAGGCAGCACTGGACCAAGTAAAGGTGCCGGATACGTCTCAACTCAGCTTGAAAGGGAATGTGTTTCTGGGGAATCGTACTTTTGATTCTCAGCTAAAGCCCACCCTTGTAAAATAGCATCTACTTATGATCCGCCTAATTTGCAATCTTATGATCCGCCTCACAATATGATAAGAAATAATCCACCCAGGACCAGAAACCAGACAATAGCTTTGTTTCACGACGAATCCAAATAAGTGTACTGTACTTCCTTTATGCTTGATGTAGGATTTACCTATTAATATGAAGTTCACTCTTCTGCTGACTTGAGTCCAGAAGGGAAGCGACTGATTTCCAATTCTTCTTTGCTAGCGCTTGACTCCTGTGGAATTCCATTAACAAGCTTAAAAGAAAGCCTTTTATTTGGTTTTTGAGATACTAGTTATTTATAGGTTAAGTTCGATATTTCACTCCGTGGGCCGGCTAATTAATTCAAGTAATTCCTGGAGGGGAATCAATCGAAGAGATTGCCTGCCCATGCTACAATTCCTTACTCAAAAGGACTAGAGTGCTAAGCTGCCTTCCCGGCACCACCACTATAATGAATGGCTCAAACAAATAGGAGATGAGAATCTAATTGATCCTTTCTAGAATAGAATATAAAGAGAAGCTTGTTCTGCCCATCTATCTAGAGAATGAAAAGGAACTAATGCCACTGATAGGAAATACATAGACCGTACGCCCACTTACCACTCTACCACTTCAATTCAATGACGGACTTCTCCGATACCGATACCAAACCTAGCTTGAGAGAGATCACAGGCATGTGGTGAACCATACCGAGTGAATGAGTACTGAAATGAACCATATCGAGCTGTGGTCTTACTCTACAACTCAAGTTCGATGAGCTCTTAGCGGAGTTGTGTGCCTACTATCTACTAAGTTGTGTGCTAGGGATGGAAAGAAAGCAAGAAGCATGCCAGGCAGTTTCCACTTTCTTACCGGGCGAAGGCAGTGAATGGTTAGCTATTCGAATGGTTTACTTTACTTCGATACTGGCATTCTTCTTTAATGAATTCTATTTCACAGGTGGAATGAGGAGAGCAAGAGGTGAGATCCGATTGCACGACAAAGTAGATCTGCACGTGGCGAAAAACAAAAAATCTCATAGATAGACAGAGATTTCAGGAAGGATTCAGCAGTTGAGTGATCTGGTTATCCTGGGGAATCCGGAACGGTACCCGCATTCTAGGTCTAGGACTTCGAGTTCCCTTTAGAAGCAGGCCTGGCCGGTACTAAAACAGAGAAGTCAGCTCAGGTTTCATCTCATCTAAGCAGCAGCCAAGCGATGATTCTGGAATCGTGCCATGCTTGACAGTTGGACTTCTCGCCATACATAGAAATGAACTGCTGATGAGCTAGCTATCCCCGATATGATCTGGTACTAGACTTCACACATGTTGCCATCGTATAATCGGAGAATCAACGCTGCTGTCTACCTTCGGAAAGCAAAATAGATGATTTTCGATACTAGGATGACTACTCCCGAGGCCTGTTTTAACTAAAGAATTTACAGGTGGCCCGGTCGGTAAACTATTCCCGAGAGAGGAGAAGCAGAAACATCAATCTGTATTTTCGTATCATATTCCAGCAGCTCCAATGCCTTAGAGCGGGATCTGCTGCTCTGTTCCCTTAGATGCAATAGTTTACTGATCCGGTTTTCCCTAATTTCAATAGTGAGGAGGATGTCCAATAAAAATACTATATTCTAGTATCTGACCAAAGGGAAGAATGAAAATAAATAGAGATAGAGGTCTCGGAAGTAGGGCCTATTAAAAGTACAGTGCCTTCTTGTTCTTGTTCTTCTGATCGATTGATTCAATTGGATTAAAGGGAAGAGAACACCAAAACTACTAGCGAAAAGCACTTTCACCTGGCTAGCACTTAGCAAGGTTAGTTTAGTTTGCTTGGAAGGGGAGCATTCCAAATGCATAACTCGAAATGACACTAAAGACTAAAGCTAGAACATCTATAGTGACAGACGAGGGCGAATCGTAACTAGAAGAAGGCCTCCGAACTGCTTCAAATCAAGAAATTGTGGGGAGCTTTTGGTCAAGTCTTGGAAGGGACTCCCATCCCAGAGTGTGAAAGCTCTCGGGAGAAGGGAATCGACAACACAACTGGAGCTGCCCTTTCTTTGGTTTAGTAAGAAGCTTCCTCAAGTATGTCGATTTGTAGTACGGTCAGTTCACTCGAATCCACTGACTTCATGCACGGGGACTCGACCATCAATCCTTTCTTGTGACGAGCTGTGACTGGGTGCTCTGAAACCTCCTTAAAAGGAGGGGCGGTGGGGTAAGGTAATTGAAGTAACTAGCCAGTATTAAGATTAGGCATAAGCATAATAAACTGATGCATCCGAAGACGGTGAATCTAGAATAGAGGCCGGGTGGGGAAGCAAAAGATGCAAGAGAGCCTTTTTCCGGGAAGGAAGGGACGGCCGAGAACGATGTCCTTTCTCGTGCCTAATGCCTAATGCCTAAGCGGGAGCGCCCCTCTGTCTGCTACTTTACACTACTCCTTGAACGTGTCCTCTCGGCTCTCCTCGAAACTATTCCGAAGTTTTGAATTCCATTTCTATGGATAGGTTCTAAGCATATGAGAGAAAGGCGGATGAAAGGCAGTGACCCTAAGTTCCGAATCTTGCCCTGAATAAGTAAGGTTTCGGGGAAGTTAGAAGCCTTTCGGGCTGAATAGGGGCGGTGAGAGGGTGTAGTGTAGTAAAGGAGGTGGGCTTAGAGCCAGCAAGCAAAGTAAGGCAAAGCTTTATCGCGAAGAGGGCAGATGAATGAATTGGTTCCAGGGTATGCCTTCCGAGGTATGCCGGGCAATAAGGGCAAGGAAGGCTGCGGGAAGAGTTTCAGGACTAGGCCAGAGGACTCCTGTCCATAAGGCTAGGAAGGCAGGAGCAAAAAGATTGAACTAGCCCACGCATCTGCTCCCCTCTCAATCCACCAATAACTCCCATCTCCCAGCATCTCATTCCCCCACCCCGTCGTCGAGAGCAGCCAGCCCTTCTCAATAGAATCCATGTGCCATTGCCTGAATGTCAATCTGCCCCTCCTGTCCGAAAAGAAGCATATCCGAATAAAGGTACCAAGGTAACCCTTAGAGTCAAAGCATTTTTAGCTATTAAGGACTTACTGAAAAAGGCTCAAAAAAACAGGAATCAGTTGGAGGAAACTAAGGACCAGGTTCACATTATCAGTGAGCGCGGATAAGAACGTTTCCTGGAATTCCACATCCCATATTGACTCTACCATCCCTAACGTTGGCCACTAAGTCCAATCTGACCTATCTCAAATAAGATCTTTTAGGATCAATTGGTTAGGCATCCCTCTTCTTTGTTTGCATAAGGCCACTAGCCATCTAGTGTTCGCTATCCTTCATCTTTCGATTAGCGAGATGATCTTAAAAACTACAGGACTGAAATTTGCCTTTCTTAAGACCCCGTTGAACATATTTTCAAAATGTTCCATCATTGGGTATAAGTAGAATCTTCATAGCCCAAAAAAAACACAGTCAAAGTCAAACGTTTGTCGGTGGCACAGGGTTGTGTTTGAAGAAATGGAGTTTCGTTGTTCGTCACATGAAACTCTGCACTTAGGGATCAGCCTCACAAATATGCTCTTCGAGCTTTGAAACCGTATTCTTTGTGGACTCGGCTGTAGGCTATATATCCATGGCTTGTTGAGATCCCCTTCCTCCTTCCTTTCTCACTGGAAAAAGCAGTAGTTGTCAATCGACGACCAGTTATCAATCAATCTGATGAAGGTAACAATATCCTCCTTGAAATCCATATAATCATTCCCTGGAAAATCCACCAGATTCTCCCTCCTCTTATGGCTCAAAGGCTCAACCTGGCTAGTATGTCGGCATAGGAGAGGAGCACTCATTCATCTTGTGGTGGGCTGGCTTACTACTCCCCGATATTAGCTCTCAGCAGTTAAGCAATTCCGAAATCAGTTTGTTGCCCTGCAAAGTCTTTGACCTTGGGTATATGAGTAGGAGACTTAGGACAGTAGCGTCGATAGGCAGTAGGGCAAGCTGCCGGATTGACAGACAGTTATTAGGACAGTGGGTAAGCTACTTAGGCTAGGGAATAGGTACACATAGGTCAGATACGCGGGCAAGTCTCAATAACCAAAGTAGGAGTTGATGAGTGACTTTCTTCTTCTCTATTCCTTCTTACTGGACTGGACGGATTCCTTTCTGTAAACTGAGTTAATGGAGTCAAGAAAGAAGCTAGTACAAGAAAGGCGTTTGGTCTGATGAGTAGCTCTTAGGTGTCAAGTCCGTCTGGGAATCTATCATCTGTAGGTCTAACGGGGGTTATAAGATGGATAATCTCACCAATGCTCTCTGACACAGCATACCTGCTATCCAAAGACCCCACCTATAATGTCAAGATAGCTCTGTCAACCAACGTTGTTTTATAGATCCAACCTTACCAGATGGTGTTTCTCTTATCTTCTCCTGAATGGGTTACTTAACCCTAGCTATACAGGTGGGGCACAAGAGACGGTACCAAGAGCTGGAGAAGCACCTGGCCCTGTACCTGTGCTGATTGAGTTCGAGAGCACCGGTATTTATTGCATTAGGACAGGTCTTGCATTGCTAGAGCTTTTAGGAAGACGAGTAGCTCTCGAGTATGTTTCTGTTTCAGCCACTCCAAATGAGCGCGTTTCACCATGCTCCACCAACTGTTCCAAACTGGCATCCTTTCCTAAACTCAATGAACTAATTGAGAATTCTTCCCTGCCTGGGTGTGCCCTTAATGAATTGATCCGTTGGCGGCTATAGCGAGATCTGGGTCAGAGTCTATCTCCCCATCCCTCCGGCGAGGTAGCAATGAGCTATCAAACGCCAATAGAGGACAGATCCTGTTGTCCGTTTGTTTCAGCACCACAATCTTTGTTCGTTCCTACAGCATCTAAATCAGCACTGGGAGCGGTTCCAGATGCACTTTCAGGTGAAGTCACATCAGACGTTTTCGAGGATGTTCTTGCACATTGCAGGGGTATCGAAACCCGTGAAACCGGGGCTACTGCCATTACAATCTGATCGAAGGGATGGCATTAGGTAGACAACAACCTCTCTTGAGCGCCGCCTTGATGGCTTTGTGAATGAAATTCGAGTAGATGTTGTTTCATCCCGCGTATGTCTAGAATCTTGTTAGGATTCGTCTATTCCAGGTCAGGAAAGAGCTTCTGTAAACTATCGTGATAAGCATAGCCTTCGCCCCGAAGAGTGCTATATCAATGGTTCACCAGGCTCAATTCATTAATGGCTTAGGGCCGGTCTTCAGTAAGTCAATCACCATCGGGTGGAGGGGAAAGCCCTACGTCAAGGTCAATGGATTCACCTACCCCAGTCTCAGAACTTTCTAGACTTTCTTACCTGTGTTCTTCTCAACTAAGAGAAGGGCGTGCATCTACAGCAGTGGTATTATCTTCCTTTTTCTTTTTGCATCTTTGAATCCTGGTGTGTTGGTTAGTACCGAAGCCTCTTGGCTAGTACAGAGTTGTGGTTTGATATAGCTACTAGAGAACCTGGAGGCACTCTCTGAAAATAAGTATTCTTCATATGACATGTGAATAGACAACTCCTGGTATGCTCATTTCATTCCTCTTGGACCTAGATCTTCACTTTCAAAAGTGCAGAATTGATGTATCAAAGGCATTTCAAAGGAACAGAGGGTCCATCTTTGAAGTGAGAGACAATTGGTTTCAACTGTGTCGTAGGGGTTGTATTCTTAGACCTGCCAGGCGGGAGGAACCACCGTCCTGGGTATTGAGCATGTGAATCATGTTATTTTGTAGGAATAGAGATTCTCAGCCATCATATCTTGTTCACCCTTGGCCATGTCTCCTTCCGAGAATGAGTTGGTTTGGGGAGATCATTAGGTTACTGAGATCGAAGTAGTGAGGCTGCTTGAGTGCCATCGAAACCCATTTGAAATTGCAATGACATATTGAAGTAGTAGTTCGTTCAGCACCCGATTAGGTATCTGGAAATAGTTCCTTAGCTCTTTTCTAGTTCGTTAATGACCTCAGCGGTTGAAATGGAATTGGATCCCGGCTTGTTAGTTAATAGAATCTAAATGAGATTGAATGGAAATGTTGGTAAACCGAGGGGTGCATCATACTTTTCAATAGATGTTGGGGTTCCTAAACCATAAGGATACTCTTTTCATAGAACAAGGCCTGCCAATCGATCTCCTAGGCTATAATCCAAGGGATAGCTTAACATGCATCTCCTAGATGGAAGTGTGCGACAATAACTTTGAGCTCCTGTAGTCTTTGATCCTTGATCTGAAGAGGTAGGCAGCTATGATAAAGAAGCCAAGGGATGAAGTGATTGTGGTTGGCGTGCCACATGGAAACTAGATAGGTGGAAGCTATTTTAGACGACCTTGCGGGTCATCCTAACATTGAAATGAAGCTATTCGAGCAGACAGTGAATAAAGCTATGAATGGGGGTAGCTTTACGAGGCATAATGCCGGTGTGCACTTTTCTTTTCTCAAACTGTGGTTGATCCTCTCTAAATCAGAGGTCAACATTTCTTTGCAATGAACGTTTATTAGGTCTGGAAAACCTTGTTAGGTGCACTCGTAGGTGAGCTCAAAGCGAGGATTCATGCGTTCTTTCTTCTCAAGAAGACAGAATGATTGCTCGGTATGATATAGATTCTTAGCCAGGGGTTTGGTAGCTTATGCCCCCTAGTTTGCAACGTAGAGCAGAAATGGTTGAAACGGCTCCCATTGTGTGTGGGAATTCTTTCAAATGTGCATGGCCTGGCGACTGACAGGATGCCCCTGTGAGTGCTATTCCATGTGCTAGAAAACCTCTTTGGCACATCTTTCGCGATCTAGTTAACAGCACTTTAGTGACTCATGTCTTCCATGGCTTAAACCTGCTTATTATACTAGAAACAATGGAATACCTCAAGTTGGATATAGGTGAGGTGGGACTTAAGAATGCCTTGTCTGGAACATCTCTTCAAAGCAAGAATTAGCGTATAGAAAGGAAGCAGCATTTCCTTTCAGCTGCTTTTAAAAAGTCCCCGGGGATATAGCCCACTTCTCATTTCTCAACACCAGCTTATCTTCTCTTTTCTTAAGTATAAGAGGGATAGGTACTTATTCCTGGCCGGCGGTATCATTGCTGCTCCCCGCCTAATGCGGATCATTGTGCAATGCTTATGTGAAATCTCAATCCAAAACGGATTCGTTTCGTTGGTAGAACCCACGCCGACGTCAAGATCAGTCTCCTTTCCTTTCAAAAGTGAGCGAGCAGAGCTGAAAAAGATGGAGTTACCTGGAGATGAGATTTCTTTCTACGGATATGAAGGATAGAAATATGCTATTTGCTGCTATTCCATCTATTTGTGCATCAAGTCCGAAGAAGATCTCAATCTATAATGAAGAAATGATAGTAGCTCGTTGTTTTATAGGCTTTCTCATATTCAGTCGGAAGAGTTTAGGTAAGACTTTCAAAGAAACTCTCGACGGGAGAATCGAGTCTATTCAGGAAGCATTGCAGCAATTCTTCAATCCTAACGAAGTAATTCCGGAGGAATCCAATGAACAACAACGATTACTTAGGATCAGCTTGCGAATTTGCAGCACCGTAGTAGAATCATTACCAACGGCACGCTGTGCGCCTAAGTGCGAAAAGACAGTGCAAGCTTTGTTATGCCGAAACCTAAATGTAAAGTCAGCAACACTTCTAAATGCCACTTCTTCCCGCCGCATCCGTCTTCAGGACGATATAGTCACAGGTTTTCACTTTTCAGTGAGTGAAAGATTTGTATCCGGGTCTACGTTCAAAGCTTCTACCGTAGACCTAATTCGAGAAGGCTTGATAGTCCTAAGAAAGGTGAGGGTGTCCGAATGATCATTTTACATCACGATATCTTTTTCTTCTGGTTATGCGTTTTCCTCTGAACTTTTCTTTTTATTTATTTTATGGAATCGTCCGGGCAGAAACGGGCAAGAACCTCTTCTGTCGTAGAGGCCTCGTCGAGTGCTTCCGCTACGCCAGGAGATGATGATCAACGAAAAAAAGGGGTGGGACGGAGAGACGCCGATGGAAAAGAGGAGTTGAGGTCAGAGCCATCCACAAGACACACCCCGCCGAACCCTTTTCCTGAAGCACCATCTATTGATTTCTTAAGGAAACGCATTAAAACGGTTCTTAGGTCCTGTCGAAATAAGTGCCCGGCGGATCGCCTATTACGCTCTACTTACTCGGATCTTCACCTTGAAACGGCGAGCGCGGAGAAACGGATCAAAATCGCCCAGGTCCTCGCGGATATGTCCAAGCGAGGCCAATATTTTAGGAGTAACAAAAGGGAGCAGCCCCATACCGACTTGATTATTCAAATCTGCGATTGGGAGCGGGATCACCTACGAAAAAGAAATTCACTGGTGTAGGTTTCTTTGCAGAAACCGAGGCCCCTACTTTCCTTCTAAGGGTAAGTCGGGGGAAAGAAGAGCGGGAACGAGGGCTTCTTTCACTGTTTCCCTAAGTTCAAAAGTGAATGTGGAAACGCTGTCTATGGTCTGGTTATAGCATCCCCTTTCTCAATTCCTTTCTGGTCAATAAGGATGGTTATAGCCAGCTTAGAAGGGAATTCTAAATGTAAGAAGTTGCTGGATGGTTTGCTCCAATGAAGAGGTACACCTAGGTAGGAGGGAGGGAGCACTTCGTTAGATTAGGAGAACTAGACCATGAGCGGGAGACTGGAGCGTTTGTACCATCGATGAGGGCCAATGAGACTAGACTATTCTACGAGTTTTCTGAGGAGCAACAACGGAAGGTGAACCTGGATACTACTAAAGAGGAAGACACAGACTAACAAGAAACAGCCTTGACTTATTCCTATCTACACCCACACAATCTCGATTTGACAATTTAATAAATGGAAGAATTGACTGTTTTATACAATGAGACCGTTCATCTTACTACAGCAGAGAGGCTACCAGGACACGACCTTTCGCACAATTGAAATGGTACTACTGTGTCCCTAAGGGCCCCGTCTTCCTTTTCAGAGAGAACTGAATCTGAACATCTTTCTATATGATAATTCGAGAGTAAAAAGGGAACCGAAAACATTGATTTTTTGTGAGAGCAATGATGTGTCGAGCCGCATCACATCAACTATAGAACTTAACATACACGTTTTCTTGTTGCGTTGCATTCCATTGTTTCAACCCTTCCCGGATAAATGCAAGTATCCGCTGATACCGGATCGGATCACGAAGAAACGGGAACAGCTTTCGCACTAGCAGAATGGGTACCACCATCAGGATTGAGAGGCCAGTTCGTTCACGATGTCCATGGTCCTGAAGATTACCGGGATCTTACGTATGTGAATTCATGCGAGGATACTATCAAGCTTCACCGACTCTGGCGGGGAGACGACCTCGCCATAGCAAGGCACTAAAGCTTATGTTGCAAATTATTAATGGATCAGTAGACTTTGGCGCAGCCATCCCAATCCACTTCAGCAGCGCCAGCGGCATCTCCAGAAGAACGAGGACCCTCTGCCTACAGGTAGAGATACCTGGGGTGGATTTTAAAGTGAAGAGCTGTCTGTTCTCAAGCTTATCCGCATTTCCCATCTGAACTTATTAAATAGGGGAAGCACAAAGGCTATCGAGTAAGAAAGGACAACTCCGCCCTATTTAATAATTGGAGCAAGCCATTTTCGAGTAGGAAAGGCAACGGCTTTTGAGTATAAAAAGGGGAGAAAGAAAGGATCCCAAACGAATGGATTTAGCTTGCCGAAATCATTCAATCGGTACAAAACAAATCCCAGGAATATTCTCCCAATGTTATCTTATTAAAAAGAAAGGAAATGTTTGTTCGGTAGATCGCCTTGCTTTTCTTTCACATTGGGGCTTAGTGGCAGCAAGAGGAAAGCAACTCTCTTCCGGCAGAAGCTAGCTTTGTTTACACGCTTACCTTTCTCTCCATGAATGTAATGAGCCCTATTTAGTAAGTGGGGCAAGTCAGGCAGTAGATAGCTAATATGAACGGATCTTGCAATGGATTATGCCAGAGTGAACTATTTCATCTTTTTATTGTAATTCAAAAAGCATTGGAAATATGCATCATCGATGTGAAAAGCCATTGCTGGGTGACTCGCACAAGTCCTTTCTTTTTGAATGAGGAAAAGAGGCGCATAATCGATTCCGGATTGCCCGGTGCCGACTTCCTTTCTTAAGCCAATGCACGCGGGACAGCTGCTAGAGCTCGAGGGCTTTCCCTTTCCTACTCCGACGATGCATCAACAGCGGGTACTTGCCTGTTTACATTCTGTGCTCCTTGAGTCGCAACTCATCCCTGCCGTCCTCATGCGCCGCACTCGCCGTCTTCAGCGCCTACTCATTTATTGATAACAGAGGGGACCCCAGGCACATTGAATGGAATTTCATTGATGGAAGCTCAGGATTTGCTTCCAAATCTGCCACTTTAGGAGTTTTCTTTTCCGTAAGCCAATATCGGCCTAGAAGATCGCACAATCAGTGGGGTAACAAAGATCGAACCCTGGGCTGCCGTTCCAGTACAAGTTTTTACCGTTAGAATAGGAAAAGCCGGGTCAAGAGGGAAAAGGAACCGTGGCACTTCACGTAAAGAGAAGCTTTGTCTGAGCTGAGAAACGCTCTGGCTAAACACCTTCCTCCGAGCAAACGCAGACCTATTCATTCGCGTGGCTTAAGAAACAGGAAAAGCACGACCAATTGGGGTGGGGTAGGCACGGCAGCTTCTCTAAAGCACGGCAGCACTGAAGCACATTTATCGCGGGTTCACATATAATATTTGTAGGGTCACCAGACCTAACGAGTGGAGTCATGGTTCCGCTTGACCTGAAAGAATGGTTGAGAGCCCCTAGCCGAATGAAACAGATCGCGCATTCTTTTCCAACTGAAGGTGCACTTTTCGCTGTTAAAGTATCAATTCACCACTGGCCATATGAAAAACTTAACTATCTTGAGCTTGAGCTCGACAAAGACTATTTCTAGGAGATAGACGCTGTTTTGCCTCACTTTGATCCAGTTGGTTCCTGAACAGGAAGGGGGATAGGTAGGTGGAGGATGCAACGAAAGGTCTCACTGGCTGGCGCCAGGAGGAGATATTGAAGGAAGAAGTGGTGATTAGAGAAGAATGGCAATGGCGTAGATCATTCTTAATTCCATCTTTTCACCCTTCCGCACCCCCTATTTAGTAAGTGGAGATAAATACGAATTTATATCCGGTAAGCGCTAAGAAAGTAAGAGCGACCTAAACCCTATCATTTATTTTTTAGAGTAAGAAACACCGGTTTTGAAAGAATCAATGGTTTCGCAATCCATTTCCGCTTAGGTCAAGTTTCCTCAACATTATGGGTGAGGTGGAAGACCAGCAGCATCAAGCTCGGTGACAATCAGGTAACAAACAGCTCGCAGTCATGTCTCTAAGCAGGGATCACCTTCTAGTATTATGAATATGGTACCTACCCCTATTTAATGCTGTCTACAGAGAGATCGGAGAAAGCTAGCACTAGAGCTAGTAGAAGAAAAGACTGGACTGCCGGGACTTGATTTCTCTCTCCATGTTTATCTATGTCAATTCGATAGCGCTTAGTACTGGATTAGAGGAAAAGGGGCTGCTGAGGCTGGTGGATAAGATCAAGCCTTGCCTTTTCCCTTTTTAAAGTGGGCATCCTCTTTTCTTTGGAAAGTAACTAGACAAGACCTGGCGAAAAAGAAGGGTTGGTTCGGTGAAGTTCGCTATTATAATTGTTCAGGCGAGAAAGTCTTTCGAAATCAAGTTATAGGAGTAGCTTACCAGCGCCCTCTTCTTCACTGCCTGTGTCAGACCCGCGTAAATGATCTGATGAGGGTGTGTTGAAAAACACTGTTAATAAGATAGTCCTATTCGTCTAATTCTTTCTTATTTTGGTTTTCGTATCACTGCTTCCGTTTTCTTTCAAGTCCTAGGCTTCGCCCTTTGTTTGGCTTCGATTCCGGAAGTACCCATTGTTTCAACAAACCCACCTTGTTTGTTTTTAGCAAGGGATGCTGAGTCAAGTTAGGTGTCCTACGCTAGGCGCAATCCTCGTTTCAGTACTACACTAGTGGTATGACCTTCGAAAGGCGGAGAAAGTGGGGTTCAGGGCTTTAGGGCATACAATGGGTTATGGGGTCCATGGTACACGGATGCGCTAACCAGCGAGAAAACGCCTAGCGCTTAACTCGTCCGGTGCGGGTCTATTTCTCCCTTCGGGTCCTGTACACCTGTAAAAAGGAAAGGAGATAAGTTGTTTCTCTTTAGAAAGCTAAGTAAGGCTAAAGCTCTGTTTCCATTCCTGTTTATAAAAAAGAATGCTAGCACGACTTTCAAATAACCAGAAAGGAGTGTAGGATTGATTCCTCACATGATACGCATTTCCATCTAATCTAGTTGGGATTTAGGTTCCTGCTAGGCGAGATATTTATTTAAAGACAGCTGGAGGTACGAATTACCCGATTGTGAACGCTTCTTACTCGCAGGAATAATCCCATTGTGTCCACGTATCCACACGATTGGTTTCTGAACCAGAAGTTCATTCATTTTTGATCGAGAAACATGGCGCAGGTGTCAGATTGGAGTGATTATTGAGACGTGGTATGAGCGAACAGAATGATTGGGGTTTGGGGTAGTAACACCAAAAGAAGCGTTAGTCGTTGTCTCGGATTGAGAAGCAGTGGCATCTTTAGCGGTCAATGCCCACGAAGGAAGGTCTTTTCTCACTCATTATTTAGATTAGTTAGCCGTGTGCACCTCTTCTTTTTTCCTTTCAGAATAGAAGATGGGGTTGTACCTGTCATCTCTTGATACCAGTATTCTAGCTTATGGTTCCTTTGTCGGTTTCCCCTGACCATACATATCTACTTCGGCGTGTAAAGAAGCTGCTCCGCTGATTACCCACCAACAGATGCTTTTGGCGCTCCTACCTTTTCCCTGGGATGAGTCTCCAAAGCGGGTCACTAATAGCTTCGGTGTGCAGGAAACTATGGCCACACCCTTTCCTACTCTAAAGCCGCTGCCCTTACTAAATAGTGAAGCCGTGCATACGTTTCCTCACTCAATCCGTCTGGTAGCAGAAGCCCTTTACCTAGGGTAGGGCTTCACGAGGTTTAAGTTTAAGATTATTGATAGAATCAACGAATGTCACTTCTAATGGGCTTTACTACACTACCAGAGGAGTACAAGTTTGAAACGGGCAGCAGCTGCACACTACCTATGCAATAAATCAAGACGAAAGCAGGGCGCTTAGGACACTGGATTGGAAACTTAGACTGCCATTATAACAAGAACCAACCGTTGGATAGGGCCACCGCTCGATGGGTTGGATCCTGCTCTCGGATTTCAAGGCATCACCATTGAAAGACGTGGTTTGCACTTTGCCTACCTGGAACTAGTGAATGTGTATGCCGAACGTAGGCAGGTATACCTGACCTTTGATATTAAGCTATGATCTCTCTTCTCTCTCTTGAAGTTCCCACAAAGCGACTCTGAACCTAAGACCGGGTTGTGGGATGTCTTTTGATATTCTAAACTAAGAAAAACGCAATTGGATTTCTTTTTATATCCCTATGATAGGAAATGAAAGAAAAGGTCGAGCTTAAGCCGATTCCATTGCGGAAAGAAAAGAGGCTCTCCCATTCCCACCTGATACGTCAAAAGCAATTGACTAATAAGGGGAACCAACCAGTCGAATTCGATTGATTATGTCACTCCGCATTACTAGAAAAGGGCAGCAGCTTTCTACTAAAATGGGCTTTGGCACTCCTTCCGCTATTACTCGAAATAATAATAATAGTGAAAGGGCAGTCGAATTTGTGACTACGTCAAAGGCTCGTTTCACTCGAATTTAAAGGCTGTAACTCCTACTTATTTCTATTAATTAAAGCTTGCCCATGGCTGCTTTCTTCCCATTCTTTCTTCTTTCTCCGTCACTAGATTCCGGTTAAAACGCTTGGTCCACCCATGCTTTTCCTCTCCATTTTTCATATGGAAAGGGAAAGCAGTGCCAACTTATTGGAATTCTGCATGGCATATTTCCCAACCTTCATTCCTGCTATTCCAGGCTCTAGTGCTCAGTCATAAACCTATTGCCCGCTCCGCTTTCCCATTCCTATTGCTTTCGGTATCTGAATCTTCCTGAATTCAAGTAGAGAATACCAGGGCTTTCTTCTTCTTTGATTTTCCTTGGGGCAGAGGATAAAAAAAATGGATTTCCGACATAGCACCTGCGGCATTAGGATTCTAAGATTTAGGAGGGGAAGGCTGAGGAGAGGGATCACATGCATTGAAGCAATCTCAAGATTCAGAAACGATCAAAATAATGGTACGGGGAGAAGAAAGAGAGGAGAGTCACGAAAATAGGGTAAACGCAAAGAGACGATGAAAAGCAATCAGAGAGGAGAGGGAAGAATGACAATGGAAATCATAAAGCTCAGCGAGGAGCACATTACTATGAATAATAATGGAGAGGGACATTAAAGGGGAAAACTGAGCAAAGAGATATAAAAATATATTAGAAAAGCTTTTCACTTCTACTTCGTTTTCTTGTTTAGATTCATTACTTCAGTGATTGAACATGGGCAGATACCTATAAGGACCCCATTTCATTGACCTTCGCCCTTTTATATCCCTCGTTAAGATATGTTATCCGGACCAACTCCCACGTAGAAAACCAAGAGCAGTGAGTTACAAAACCAAGAGCAGTTAGAATCGCGTAGCTGCGTGCCCCTTTTTCTGACTAGCTTCTTGTGAAAAGCATTTCAGGCACGAGCACACCTGATGAACTCAGAAACCTACTATGGAATCAATCAACCCATCGCACCCGAGTGCTCTGCTCTCCAAGCTCTGCGCAGGTGTTTTTACATTAAAATCCCCGAACGATTTTATGCTATCAAAGTAGGTGGATTGGTCTGTGGTGCTCACTAAACCTGCTATTGGACGGGATCAGACAT
>NC_141873.1:437588542-437611042 GCF_056163025.1 Triticum urartu
AGGATCTCTTCGATCCTATGCGCAAAAGCAAGGTGTGAGCCCGCGACCCCTCGATCGCTCTCAGAGTCAATCGGCCCAAACCGGGTTATGAGCTCAACGAAAAAAAAGTATTTTTAGAAATTGCCTGCAAAACCGCCTTGCGAGCGTTAGCGTCAGCGTCAGCGCCATCTCCCGATGGATATTTTTTGCGCATCTCCAATAGCGCCTTGGCCCTATTTTCTTCTTCGTCTATTGGGGAAGAAGAAGAGGTGGAGTAGCAGGCGGATCTCATCCCTCCTGCGGACTTCCCCGTACTCAAAGTGACTCTGAGAGATTGCGCTTCTCTACTAATCGCATTCTGTTCAAGAATCACTGTTTTCATGATCGAATGACGAAATAGATATGCGAACTGTATAGGATCATTCGCTGGGATGGGATAAGTGATTCTTTTATAGGATTCCCATGGGATCGTAGAATCAACTAAGGATGGAATAGGTATTTGTGATCGATCAGCTTCCAGTATGACCGAAGACTTTCTATCTGCATTCAGAATAACCACACAATCAGGTTGTTGGTTCAACCCAAAATTGATCTTCTTCTTTCTTGAACGGAATTTTTTTTTATTTGCAAAAGATTTGGTCAAAAACGCCCCGATCTTCCATTGAGAATCATCGAAACAATGAGAATTCACATTTCTTAAATAGCTTCTTAAATAGCTCGCCATTTCTTCCGTTATCTCATAAATAAATAAATGATTGGTCTTTAAAAAGAAGGAACGACCTTTTTGACGACTGGGAGATCCTATAAAATGAAGAGCGTTTCGTAAACAAATCAGTGTCTTGTCTGAATCGAGAATAGCAATTCCATTTCTTGAACCACGGATATAGACTTTGAAATGGTGATCAGCTACCCGACGGCCGAGATGTGCATTCGTACAAAGTAATTTAGTACAGACTATCGAAAGCATTGTCATTTTGCGATTTGAGTTCCGGAGATACAGGTGGTAAGTTATGGGTAATGCGGGGGAACTTTAAGACGAGATAGAATACCTAATATGGGAGTGGTTTAAGTGAGAGAATAGCTCCCTTACCAAACCAACTGAGCTATTTGCCATGTTTTTGACAAATGACCTAACTTTGATGTGATGTGCCCGGCTAGCCCGGATCATTCTTAGAGCAGTCGAGGTTACCGGAATTACGGCCTTCCATACAAGAACTGGCACTATTGTAACTCGCTATGGGCCTCCTGCCTTCTCGAAAGAAACTGGCTTTTGAAGAAATTACTCTATTTTACGCATTTAGTTGAAGCGGATTCAAAGAGCTCTATCGAGCAAGGAAGGAGTATACTATACTGTAGCTGGATAAGCTAGATACCAAAACTTTGATAAAGATTGAGGCAACCCATTTGAGGAAGAACCGGACGGACCCCTGTGGAGATGGCATAAACAATCCTTTGACGAACTTTCTGGTTAACATAGAATCTATGAGTTTTTTCTTCTAATTACTACTACTAACATTATTCAATCTGGTATCCAAGAATTTATTAAGCTCATCCCGCAAGCACATGTACACATCTTGGATTTTACCGTCTTAAGATGGAAGAAGATTCGTTCTCCTACCCATTTCTAAGTTAAGCAAGAGATAACTCATAATTTGATATGCACTCGCACTCGCATCTTGGGTCACTGGAACCTGATGATAATTACTCACTCCTTCATCCTGAGAAAGGATCTTGGCTATGAAAAAAAATGGATCACTAGCTTGCGCAGCAAATTGAATGAAACTTTCGTCCGAAGTAAACATTTCAGTCTGGTGTTCGTTATACCATTTAAGGGCATCATCTAAGTTCGAGAACTTTGGATACTTAAAGGCTGCAGCACATGCTAAGTGTTGACTGAGATTCTTTTTTTCCGACAGGTGGTTTTGTGCTGGAGGTTGAGGATGATCGGCAGAAAAGAGTAATAAACTTTTTGACAAATCACGCTCATGAAAATGCAATACACCTGAACGGTAGATTCTACCACGGAAGTCCATGAATGCTGGCAAATAGAATTGATAACCTTCGTATGCTGACGCAAGTCTTATTAAAAAATCTTCATAACTAGCCTGCTGCACCTGTTTTAATAATTTATTTAACAGTATGTTATAGCTACAAGCATTATTAATACCTTTGATGTTATTGAAGTAGCACTCCCTCAATATGTCTGAGGCTTCTGTCGGATTCACGCGAGCCAGAGCATTTGGTAAAAGAAGCCCACACTCAACTAAACATTGACGATTCTTTTCCAGAAATCTCAAGAGCCTTTTGTTTATTTCAAACGCTTGAGACTGAAGCCCATTCAAAATATCACACATCTGCTTGTATTCTTTTTTATGTAACTTTATATAGAAGTGGTTTAAGTCATGGGAAGTTAATAGCCGAAAGTGATTCTAGATATCCCCCGTGGGTTTGCATAAGTAACCTCCTATCAGATCCGATAATGTATCAGGATCAGACCCCCTCTCTGCTGGTTGCCAATCCAAGGGTTTGCAAAGCATCGGAAGATTGAGTTTGATAGGGAGCAGATTTATGTTCAAATTGCACATAACATAACAAGAATTCTCTATATACCCTTGACCTTTCTTAAGAACCAGCACTGGATCTTCTTTTTTTACTCCCCTATCTGTTGATATATGTAGAACATTTCTTTCAATCATGAATTGGAGCAAGTATTTCCCGATATCATAATGACACTGAATTTTTTTCTTTTTCTCTTTTTTGCTAGCACCTTTGGGCTGAACAACATCCTTAACTGATTCTACCTTACTAGTGAGTACTGCTTCCACCTTACCACTACCTGGTGCTTTGTATTGTAGAAACCTTGCTTGTTCTCGTACAGTTGAATTAAGTTGATCTATAAATCTAGCTGCCTTAACTGCGGATGATTCCTGAAGAGTGTTGAATACCAAGCCTAGTACATGAATCATGATAGCCTCAAGCGTATAGATACCAAACATCTTAAGCATAGGTAAGCTACTTGGTAGGCAACCCTTTAGATATTGCTTAGCGTTAGGCTGATCTTTATTAATCAAGAACTTTACTATGTTAGGAGTTACTTTAAATAGATTATCCTCATCGAACTTCATTGTGCAATTTGCAATTTGATTCTGTAAATCTATTAATTCAGTATCGGAAAACACACCATTTTGATTCTTCTTTTCATTAATCAACAACTTTCTAACATCATCCTGATACATATCAACATTAGAAGTCTTTTTCGTTTTGTCAATATCCAACAGCTTAGCGTAGTAATCGTTCCAGAACTCCTTAATAATACGTGCATTTTGCAAAGATTTCTCATTCTCAATGCTATCATCATATGTCTCGGAACAATAAAATAGAACCTGCATACTTTTATTTGTTACCCTTACTAAACCGCAGTAAGGATACGAATACGACTGAAATAAACTACTAGAATCTAAATATAAGGAAAGGATCAGAATAAGTACTAATGCTCTGTATAATACTTTTCCCCGAGCGATGGTTTAGCGGATTCGGAATTGTAACCAAGCATCCTGGGTTCTATACCCGATTCAACACTAGAGCATGCAGCCGATCCTGGATACATAACTATATAAAGTGTGCAGTTTTGGATCTTTATTGGTAGCCAGTCTTTCACTTCTGCCTCTCCACTCCCATGCCTTTCTTGGTCGGACCAACCCAACCGGCGATTTCTGACAAGTCTTTCTGCTTAGAGCAAGAAGCGGAACCAAAATAAAGCTTTCTTTATTTTCATTTATGGATAACCAATCCATTTTCCAATATAGTTGGGAGATTTTACCCAAGAAATGGGTACATAAAATGAAAAGATCGGAACATGGGAATAGATCTTATACCAATACTGACTACCCATTTCCATTGTTGTGCTTTCTAAAATGGCATACCTATACAAGGGTTCAAGTTTCGATCGATATTTGCGGAGTGGATCATCCCTCTCGAAAACGAAGATTTGAAGTTGTCCATAATTTACTGAGTACTCGGTATAACTCACGCATTCGTGTACAAACAAGTGCAGACGAAGTAACACGAATATCTCCGGTAGTCAGTCTATTTCCATCAGCCGGCCGGTGGGAGCGAGAAGTATGGGATATGTCTGGTGTTTCTTCCATCAATCATCCGGATTTACGCCGTATATCAACAGATTATGGTTTCGAGGGTCATCCATTACGAAAAGACTTTCCTCTGAGTGGATATGTGGAAGTACGCTATGATGATCCAGAGAAATGTGTGGTTTCTGAACCCATTGAGATGACCCAAGAATTTCGCTATTTCGATTTTGCTAGTCCTTGGGAACAGCGTAGCGACGGATAATTCCGAATCTACATAGGTCTAGTCCAGGGGACAAATCAATAGGAAATGCTATTTGCTTCTTAAGAAGAAGAACTTTTTTGAAATGAAAGAGTTTCCACGGGCGTCGGATATCATTTCTTCAAATAAGGAAGAAGTGTTATCGAAGGATTTCCTTCCATTCTTCCTAGTATGGAAGAAGTAAAGAAAAAGTACTGCGTCTCGATCTATACGAAAGGGCACTGGTTTTTTCTTTCGGTTTCATTGATAGCAGAAGAGTACGCTAGCTAGCGGAGCCTGAAAACGCTTGCTTGCGCCCCACCCCTACGGAAACTATTGCCTATGCTTGCTGCTCGCTCAGTGTCAGTAGAAGGGAAGAAAAGATGGTCACTCCTTTTAGGAACATGGCGAGCCTTACTTACGACTGTTGCACTTCACTCGCTGCTCGTTCATTCACTTGCTCATGAACTCGCTGCTTCGCCAGAAGCGACTAGTCGCCTCCTTTCCTCCGCCGAAAGATGCTTAGCCAGAAGCGACGAAGGAGGGGAGCTGGGGAAGGCCGACGATGGCAATGAGGGGGAAGCTGTCGTAGAAGCTTTGCCCCTTGCTTTACATAAATTGTTATGAACTTACTAAATGACCTTATTTATTCTCTCGGAACGCTAGCAAATCTAATAGTTCCATCTGCTCTTCTTAACTTAAGAACGAAGGCCGCCATCCTTCTTATTCAGGAACCCTTTGTTTGAGGAGGGCGTATCCCCGGGAAGGGGAGAGTGGCCGAGCGGTCAAAAGCGACAGACTGTAAATCTGTTGAAGGTTTTCTACGTAGGTTCGAATCCTGCCTCTCCCACTTGTTGTAGACTTAAGAGAAGAGAAAGTAGGCGGAAGCCTAGGAGGGCCAACCGAGCGAAGCTCTTTTTTACAGTCTTTTGCTTTCCAATGAGATAGTTGAATCATGTTTGAATGGAGGTCTTCCGCAAATGAATTTCCATATAGGAATTCTATAATGTGCCTGCAAATGTACTAGCTTCTTTCTTGACTCCATTAACTCAGTTTACAAAAAGGAATCCGTCCAGTCCAGTAAGAAGGAATAGAGAAGAAGAAAGTCACTCATCAACTCCTACTTTGGTTATTGAGACTTGCCCACGTATCTGACCTATGTGTACCTATTCCCTAGCCTAAGTAGCTTACCCACTGTCCTAATAACTGTCTGTCAATCCGGCAGCTTGCCCTACTGCCTATCGACGCTACTGTCCTAAGTCTCCTACTCATATACCCAAGGTCAAAGACTTTGCAGGGCAACAAACTGATTTCGGAATTGCTTAACTGCTGAGAGCTAATATCGGGGAGTAGTAAGCCAGCCCACCACAAGATGAATGAGTGCTCCTCTCCTATGCCGACTTACTAGCCAGGTTGAGCCTTTGAGCCATAAGAGGAGGGAGAATCTGGTGGATTTTCCAGGGAATGATTATATGGATTTCAAGGAGGATATTGTTACCTTCATCAGATTGATTGATAACTGGTCGTCGATTGACAACTACTGCTTTTTCCAGTGAGAAAGGAAGGAGGAAGGGGATCTCAACAAGCCATGGATATATAGCCTACAGCCGAGTCCACAAAGAAGACGGTTTCAAAGCTCGAAGAGCATATTTGTGAGGCTGATCCCTAAGTGCAGAGTTTCATGTGACGAACAACGAAACTCCATTTCTTCAAACACAACCCTGTGCCACCGACAAACGTTTGACTTTGACTGTGTTTTTTTTGGGCTATGAAGATTCTACTTATACCCAATGATGGAACATTTTGAAAATATGTTCAACGGGGTCTTAAGAAAGGCAAATTTCAGGCCTGTAGTTTTTAAGATCATCTCGCTAATCGAAAGATGAAGGATAGCGAACACTAGATGGCTAGTGGCCTTATGCAAACAAAGAAGAGGGATGCCTAACCAATTGATCCTAAAAGATCTTATTTGAGATAGGTCAGATTGGACTTAGTGGCCAACGTTAGGGATGGTAGAGTCAATATGGGATGTGGAATTCCAGGAAACGTTCTTATCCGCGCTCACTGATAATGTGAACCTGGTCCTTAGTTTCCTCCAACTGATTCCTGTTTTTTTGAGCCTTTTTCAGTAAGTCCTTAATAGCTAAAAATGCTTTGACTCTAAGGGTTACCTTGGTACCTTTATTCGGATATGCTTCTTTTCGGACAGGAGGGGCAGATTGACATTCAGGCAATGGCACATGGATTCTATTGAGAAGGGCTGGCTGCTCTCGACGACGGGGTGGGGGAATGAGATGCTGGGAGATGGGAGTTATTGGTGGATTGAGAGGGGAGCAGATGCGTGGGCTAGTTCAATCTTTTTGCTCCTGCCTTCCTAGCCTTATGGACAGGAGTCCTCTGGCCTAGTCCTGAAACTCTTCCCGCAGCCTTCCTTGCCCTTATTGCCCGGCATACCTCGGAAGGCATACCCTGGAACCAATTCATTCATCTGCCCTCTTCGCGATAAAGCTTTGCCTTACTTTGCTTGCTGGCTCTAAGCCCACCTCCTTTACTACACTACACCCTCTCACCGCCCCTATTCAGCCCGAAAGGCTTCTAACTTCCCCGAAACCTTACTTATTCAGGGCAAGATTCGGAACTTAGGGTCACTGCCTTTCATCCGCCTTTCTCTCATATGCTTAGAACCTATCCATAGAAATGGAATTCAAAACTTCGGAATAGTTTCGAGGAGAGCCGAGAGGACACGTTCAAGGAGTAGTGTAAAGTAGCAGACAGAGGGGCGCTCCCACTTAGGCATTAGGCATTAGGCACGAGAAAGGACATCATTCTCGGCCGTCCCTTCCTTCCCGGAAAAAGGCTCTCTTGCATCTTTTGCTTCCCCACCCGGCCTCTATTCTAGATTCACCGTCTTCGGATGCATCAGTTTATTATGCTTATGCCTAATCTTAATACTGGCTAGTTACTTCAATTACCTTACCCCACCGCCCCTCCTTTTAAGGAGGTTTCAGAGCACCCAGTCACAGCTCGTCACAAGAAAGGATTGATGGTCGAGTCCCCGTGCATGAAGTCAGTGGATTCGAGTGAACTGACCGTACTACAAATCGACATACTTGAGGAAGCTTCTTACTAAACCAAAGAAAGGGCAGCTCCAGTTGTGTTGTCGATTCCCTTCTCCCGAGAGCTTTCACACTCTGGGATGGGAGTCCCTTCCAAGACTTGACCAAAAGCTCCCCACAATTTCTTGATTTGAAGCAGTTCGGAGGCCTTCTTCTAGTTACGATTCGCCCTCGTCTGTCACTATAGATGTTCTAGCTTTAGTCTTTAGTGTCATTTCGAGTTATGCATTTGGAATGCTCCCCTTCCAAGCAAACTAAACTAACCTTGCTAAGTGCTAGCCAGGTGAAAGTGCTTTTCGCTAGTAGTTTTGGTGTTCTCTTCCCTTTAATCCAATTGAATCAATCGATCAGAAGAACAAGAACAAGAAGGCACTGTACTTTTAATAGGCCCTACTTCCGAGACCTCTATCTCTATTTATTTTCATTCTTCCCTTTGGTCAGATACTAGAATATAGTATTTTTATTGGACATCCTCCTCACTATTGAAATTAGGGAAAACCGGATCAGTAAACTATTGCATCTAAGGGAACAGAGCAGCAGATCCCGCTCTAAGGCATTGGAGCTGCTGGAATATGATACGAAAATACAGATTGATGTTTCTGCTTCTCCTCTCTCGGGAATAGTTTACCGACCGGGCCACCTGTAAATTCTTTAGTTAAAACAGGCCTCGGGAGTAGTCATCCTAGTATCGAAAATCATCTATTTTGCTTTCCGAAGGTAGACAGCAGCGTTGATTCTCCGATTATACGATGGCAACATGTGTGAAGTCTAGTACCAGATCATATCGGGGATAGCTAGCTCATCAGCAGTTCATTTCTATGTATGGCGAGAAGTCCAACTGTCAAGCATGGCACGATTCCAGAATCATCGCTTGGCTGCTGCTTAGATGAGATGAAACCTGAGCTGACTTCTCTGTTTTAGTACCGGCCAGGCCTGCTTCTAAAGGGAACTCGAAGTCCTAGACCTAGAATGCGGGTACCGTTCCGGATTCCCCAGGATAACCAGATCACTCAACTGCTGAATCCTTCCTGAAATCTCTGTCTATCTATGAGATTTTTTGTTTTTCGCCACGTGCAGATCTACTTTGTCGTGCAATCGGATCTCACCTCTTGCTCTCCTCATTCCACCTGTGAAATAGAATTCATTAAAGAAGAATGCCAGTATCGAAGTAAAGTAAACCATTCGAATAGCTAACCATTCACTGCCTTCGCCCGGTAAGAAAGTGGAAACTGCCTGGCATGCTTCTTGCTTTCTTTCCATCCCTAGCACACAACTTAGTAGATAGTAGGCACACAACTCCGCTAAGAGCTCATCGAACTTGAGTTGTAGAGTAAGACCACAGCTCGATATGGTTCATTTCAGTACTCATTCACTCGGTATGGTTCACCACATGCCTGTGATCTCTCTCAAGCTAGGTTTGGTATCGGTATCGGAGAAGTCCGTCATTGAATTGAAGTGGTAGAGTGGTAAGTGGGCGTACGGTCTATGTATTTCCTATCAGTGGCATTAGTTCCTTTTCATTCTCTAGATAGATGGGCAGAACAAGCTTCTCTTTATATTCTATTCTAGAAAGGATCAATTAGATTCTCATCTCCTATTTGTTGAGCCATTCATTATAGTGGTGGTGCCGGGAAGGCAGCTTAGCACTCTAGTCCTTTTGAGTAAGGAATTGTAGCATGGGCAGGCAATCTCTTCGATTGATTCCCCTCCAGGAATTACTTGAATTAATTAGCCGGCCCACGGAGTGAAATATCGAACTTAACCTATAAATAACTAGTATCTCAAAAACCAAATAAAAGGCTTTCTTTTAAGCTTGTTAATGGAATTCCACAGGAGTCAAGCGCTAGCAAAGAAGAATTGGAAATCAGTCGCTTCCCTTCTGGACTCAAGTCAGCAGAAGAGTGAACTTCATATTAATAGGTAAATCCTACATCAAGCGTAAAGGAAGTACAGTACACTTATTTGGATTCGTCGTGAAACAAAGCTATTGTCTGGTTTCTGGTCCTGGGTGGATTATTTCTTATCATATTGTGAGGCGGATCATAAGATTGCAAATTAGGCGGATCATAAGTAGATGCTATTTTACAAGGGTGGGCTTTAGCTGAGAATCAAAAGTACGATTCCCCAGAAACACATTCCCTTTCAAGCTGAGTTGAGACGTATCCGGCACCTTTACTTGGTCCAGTGCTGCCTCCGGCACTTCTTTCTCTTTCTTGTGCGAACAAACTAGAACCTGCCAGCCCAGCCCTATCTTCCGAATCAGAATGGACTAGTGATTTTGATCTATTGCTAGAGCCCTATTCTTATGATGGAAAGATCCGTGCTCACATAGCTGTCAGAAAGTTTTACTTGCATCTATTTCAACTAGACGTGAGGTCTCTCCACGGCAACAACGAGGAGGAGGAGATCCACATTTAGAGGGCGAGGGGTTCGAAACTCGGGGAGGTCACATATGGTTGTGGAAGAAGAGCTTGTACGGGCTCCGAGGTCAAAGAAATTCGACAAGTTCTTGGTCGATCGATACCTTTCCATCCCGGGGCAGATCTCCAGATCCGATACGAGTGTAGATACTTTACTCCCTTCTTCCTCAGTGAGTAACGTATAATGTCTAGAACAAAGGAAGTGAGTCTAGCTCCACTCCGAGGGACAAGACGGAAATCTTCTACCGATGCCAACTGCAAGGCGTGCTTTCCTATGAACCGATTCTTAGACTACAGATCTCATCCCAACGATCTACTTGTACGAAAGAAAGAGAGATGATCTACTTGCAGCTACTGTTTGTTACCGCTGAACATCTGCTACCAATACCAAGAAATACCAATACGGACTTCTTGTTCCAATCGAAACGAGCAAACCTGGGGAAGATAGCAAGATTAGCAGAACGGGAACCCCCCATGGGGAAGGGCTCTGAGACGCACCACAGAGCCCGTAGCAGCTACTTTTAAGGTTTATCGCCCATCGGCCTAGAAATCCATAGAAAGACGATTGAGATTAGTGAATGGCATCGATCTGAAGTTCATAGAATCTCTAGCGTCTCTTTGTTCGTAACAAATGAGTAACTTAACTACTAATGTGACGAATAGTGCCAGGCGTAGTGTATCACTGGAATTCGATCAGTCTGTTGGAAAGGGATCACTCTCTGATTCTGCTTCAAGTCCTGTGCGTGCCTGTTTCGAAGAATGCTATTCGCTCTAGTGTCCTGTGCCTGTTTCGAAGAATGCTATTCGCTCTAGTGGAAAAAGTAGCGATTTATGGCCATGATCCCGACCCGAACCCTCAAATGATGACGAACGGCTGACTTCACGTAGAACCCGTTATGCCAATCTGGATTCCACATCTGCTACAAGAAAATCGTCTTGAAAGATTGCAAATCAAGCATTCGTCCTTAGCTCAAGGATTGGATTACCGCAGTTCCTGAAAGATATCGTGCCAACAGAAAGATCTCGTTCCCGTAGATTCCGTTCGTTCCAGCAATCGTGCCGGAACTCACTGATCCATTCAAAGGATTTCTTTACAACTGCTCCCGATGGCCAAAGGACCGATATCTTCTTCTCACGCCTAGCAAAGATCGAGTTCTGTTCTCACTTCACTTAATGAGCCTATTTCTCTGTTTTTATACCCGTTTAGATAGATGGGCTCTAAGGGAGAAGTGGCGCACTTTCTCGAGCTATCTAAGCATCCAGGGAAGTGATTCCACAAGCTAGAGAGATTCTCCTCTTTTCTTTTTCAGAGTTGAGCTCAGGCTAAGGCCAAGCATGGATCAATGTTTGTCAAATCATTCTCTGTTGAGTTGAGTCCTCGCCGAAGGTGCCGTGCCGTATAGTACTTCTCCGGTTATAGGTGATAGGTGCATGGCTTCCGCTCATAAAGAATGAGTGAGACCGGCGCTCAATCAATCAGCCACCAGTAGAGGATAAAGGAAAAAGGGGTTCATCAATGAGAGGCGCATGAGATTCTGTATTGGCCAACTCTTTCTAACTATCACTAGGCCGGATACTCCGATTCTCTGTGGACGATTTCCTTCTCTCTCGTTCAATGCCCTTTGGTCTCGAGGATCACCATTTGTATTCCGACGAAATGCTATCACCCAGAAAACAGAGATTGAAAGGATAGTAGAGGAGCTGTTGCAAAATGCTGTAATCAGGCCCAGTACAAGCCCCAAAGCAGCTCTGGTGTTGAAGAAAGATGGAACCTGGAGAATGTGTTTCGACTATCGAAAACTAAATGCAGCAACTATGTTTTCCAAATACCCCATTCCTATCATAGAAGACCGGCACTTTTGGATGAGGTGTGAACTAAGATAGATTTGAGGGCTGGTTATCACCAAATAAGAATGAAAGGAAGAGGATATCTACAAAACAGCCTGAAGGACCGGCTTTTTGAATTCAAGGTGATGCCCCGGCAACCTTTCAACAACTCATGAATAGTGTTTTTAAAGAGATATGTTGGAAAGGGGTATTGGTCTTTTTCGATGACATTCTAGTGTACAGTTCTACCATGGTGGAGCATCTCAAGTTGCTAGAGGAAGTGTTCCGGCAGAACAAACTTTTTGTGGGTGAGCCAAATTTCATAAAGGAAATACATTATTTATGAAATTGGGGTATCTACTGATACAAACAAGGTAGAGGGCATGACAGCTTGGCCAGAACCAGCCAATGTCAGAGAACTCCGAGGGTTGCAGGGGTTATTACAGGAGGTTTGTACCGGGGTATGGAGCTATCAGCAGGCCTTTAACTGAGTTGTTAAAGAAAGGTGTGGAGAAGAAGCCAGAAAAGCATTTCTCAATCTCAAAAGTGCTAAGGTATGGTGATGCCTTTGAACGTTGACTGGGAGAGCGGCTCGAAAGAGTTGGGACAGACTAGAAGCTTTGAAGTTTATGTTCTTTAAAAAGATAATAGCAATCTTGACTTACATCCGGTCAAGATCCCCGTGAAGGAATGCTGATTGAACATCGAGCTGATAAAGAGGGAGTACCATACCCAAGATACTCCATTAAAGGAAAGGTATGCTTGTTTGGTTTCTTTGGTCCGAGAACAAACACCACAAACTCTCGCAGTCGATGAGGAAACGTTAGTAAAACTACATTTCAGTAATCCGTCTGGCCTTAACCTCTACGCAAGGAGATCTTACGTATAGACCCATGATTAGGTAACTACTTCTTCTTTTATTCGGAGTATCCAATGGAAAGTGGGCCTCTATCTACAGGTCATGGATACCTGGGCTCTAGAAAGGTTACCGAACCAGGGTTAAGTGAGGCTGTTCAAACTTCACGGCCTTCACTATCGGATGTATATGAGTAAAATCAGACATCAGTATCACAACCTAGCGTTATCCAGATCTTTCGTTGATCCAGGCGATTTTGGGAAGGACTCAGCATTCTCCCACAAAAGGCCAGGCCTTGAGTTTCTAGCCGACTCATATAAGTCAGGGTGTCAATTTTTTTTAGGTGACGTATCTTTCTCTCTGATGTTCTCCGTGGTCTCAAAGGATGATCAGTCGGATAGCGACATTGGTCAGGTGATGTAGGTAGGGCTGGTAGGGGAACAACAAGAGCAAGACCGCCAGACGGACTTGAAATAGATAAATCCAACTCCTTCATCCAACTATCTCATAAGGTTGACACAGAACCAACCCTCTATTATGTTATTTGCACTTTGGATTTTCCTCTCTCGCTCCTGGACTCTTGTTTAGCTTGTTAGAGGGAATGATCCGCCCGGGGATCCGGGTTTTTTCCTTCCTACGATGAAGGTGCCTTAAACCAAATGAATATCTCAAGCACTCGAGTAAGCTGTGGACGCACATTGAGGACGAAGGGAACGCGCTTCTGTCCTTCTGTCATTGGACTGATCATTTGTTTTGGCTTTCTAGGCCATAGATTAGTGAACTTTCTCTTCTAATGAAATAGATCTTTCAAGTTTTCGTATGAGTCTACTAGTCATAGGTTTCTATTTTGTTAGTTCTACCGGAGATAGGTATGGAAGCCACTATGAGTATATATCCAGGTATGCTTCTAACTTCACCTCACGCCATAAACGGAATCCCTATCATGAGCGCAACTGTATTTACAAGTTCAGTAGCCTGAGTGAGCTTTCTCCTCAATATGGATGTGGTGATTGTTCATAAACTCCTTGAAAATCAGACAGACTTATTATCAGTGCTCCAAGCTCCATGTGTTCTAGGGCTAAGACTACGTTGGTGTAGGCTCCCCTTATCCTTCCTCTGGCATTCGCCGATCGATTTCTAAATGAGTGGAATTTCGATTCTCTAACTGCTCAAATAGCAATGGTTTCCTGTTCCGCATTGACCCTAGGATTGGCGGCTTGGCTTAAAGAATATGGGATTCTCTTTCCGGTGGAAAATTGCATCTGAAAATGAGACTGAGACCTACTTTTCGAATTGTCAGAGGCTATGAGATCCACTTTCTTTTGGAAAGGAGAAGGGAGAAGCAGCATTTCAACTGTGTGAGGATGGACTCTAGACCCACTCGTTCTGATTCTGTGATTGCAATTTCTCAAAATGGATCATAAAGTTGATCCTGTTTACTAACTCACTCTCGAAGTAGAAGTACCGGACCAGGTAACCAGAAGATAAGGCCACTCGGCAAGACTGGACTAGTTTAACACGGCTATCTAGTGGAACACTATATATATAGGACTTGTAGAGCTTGAAAAAGCTTGTTTTGGTCTTTTTTTCTCTTTTCTGGGCACTGAACTTCATAGACAGACTTACCAACTGATGAGCCAAAGTAGCAAATTTCTTCTTCCTGGGAGGGGCGGACTCTACGTTGGTAGATCGAACTTTCATTTCTTCCTTCCATTTCATCTGTTCAAGTAGTCTCCTTTTCAAGTAGATACGCTTTGATACCAGACTGGTGTGCATTCTATGCTTACCCAGCGAGCGAAGGAGCGAGCCAATTCCTCTGTTCCGGTAGAGCCAATTCCTTTGAAGAATTGTTTACTTTCTTGTCTTTCCTCCAGTGAACAGAGTGGAAGACCAGGTATCTTCGTAGTTGGCTCTGGAATGATTGCTTGCAGGATTTCATATTTTCCAGTGATCAGCTTAGTTGGAAGAGATAGATAGGAGAAGCGAATGCCAGATGCGCGGTGTGCCAATCAATCCAATTTCGTGAGATCGAGTCAAGATAAGAAGGAAAAATTCTTTGGAGTAAAGTCGCCTGGAAGAAAGAATAGGAATTGATCTAGCTATAGTATAGATAGAGTGTCAGATGAAATGCTTGACAAGGCAAGGAAACAGAACTTCCACATCCTCTGTTCACACTACCTGGATTGGAATTGGTTCTATCGAGATATACTGACTTGAAACAGGAATTTCTTGGTAACTGCTGCTTCTTTGAAGCAAGTGCTTTCGGGTTGGCTCTTCTGATATGTGTATTTGCTACCCATACGGAACAATTTCATTGATGAAAGATGGATGGCTATTCTCCACATTTGCCAGCACAGTGCACTTTTTCTTCTATTTCGTGATTCCTTTCTTTCTGTCGCCATTTGAAAATGGATTTCTCCTCCTGGTTTTAGTCACACACGTCTTTTCCACCTAGGAAGGATGCCCCTACGATCATTCCATGCTCTGCCTTCGCCCGAGCGGTCCCCAGGGAAGGAAGCCAATAATGGGAGTGTCAGGGCGGAACTTCATTAATGAAAGGATTTGCACTGCCCCACCGTGCCGCAGGGACGAACTTCAATAGCCCATCATAGCACTCTCAGTCAGGGGGTTAGGGAACTCTTGAAGATATCGATAGAATAACATTTCTTTTTCATAAGTTTCAGTGGACGCAGAGCCAACAAGTGCAGTTTTTCAGCGTAAGGTCAGGTTACAGAAAGGCCTATTTTGATAAGCAAGGCATTGCAAACAAATAGGTAGAGCAGAGAGCTAACCTAAGGAGCGAGCTTGTTGTAGTTGGTCTAAAGGGGGAAATAAAGGACTGTCCCGCTACTACTTCCTTGATTCCCGGGAAAGAAGGAAGACCGAGGGTAACTAACTCTTCGTTCTGAAAAATCTATATCCCAGCTCGTTTTCATCGAGCCTTCCCCCCGTTTGAGTATAGCCAAGTGGTAAGGCATCGGTTTTTGGTACCGGCATGCAAAGGTTCGAATCCTTTTACTCCAGAGCATACTTATTCTAGAAAATAGAAAAAGAAAAAGAAAGTCTCATCCCTAATAAATAAATGAAAGTAGATTTACATTATTTTTGTATTTCTAGGGGGAATGTTGAGGCAAACTTACGATGCTGACAAGCTGGTTAGGTGCCGAGTTGGATTAGACATCGCAGGTTTCAGTTTAAGAATTGGGAAGAGGTTAAGAACCTAGTGGAATCCACTGCGAGGGGAAGTGCTGAAGTGAAGAAAAGCCCCAATTTTTGAGAGGATTGCATAATTGGAGAGTAGAATTGGAGCAAAGCCGTGATCTGGTAGGCGACTGGTACAAGTGCTAGACTGGAGCTAGACAAGAAGCGTTGAGCAGGAACTTGAGCAATTCCAGAAACCTTAGAAGAAACTGGATATGTGGCAACAAGAAGGGCTTAGCCAGAATCTTGAAACAGGTATGATACCGGCACATATCAGCCTGATGTGATGTACCTGAATTCATTCATGTTCTGTGGAGTCTTTCTTTTAATATTCTTATTTTTTCTCAGTTTAATTAGGAAGCAAATGCGGTTTCAAGATGAACTCAACCTCGAAAAGGAATTCAATTAGCTGTGCAGTTAGCCCTTTTATCTTTAATAATTGGTTGAAATGGATATTGCCTGTCACTTGAAAATAAGGTTGTTTCATTTAGAATTCAGCAAGTTTCTTAGAAAATTGTTGTTAAACAGGTTGACGTTCCACTGGGAATGGAATAACAAAGGCTTTTGGCAGTTTGTGGATCGAGATGTGATTCGCTTTTTGAGTAATAGTTTCTTTCATTTGGTGTGCTCTTCCTGGAACCGGTAATAGGAAAAATTTGGTGCATTCTACTTTGCTGTTATGGTATTTACAATCCTTGAATTGTTTGAACCTGACTCTCATTATCTGTCTTCATGGTCTTGAGGGTATTTTGGATATCGTGGAGGTAACTGACGATGAATTCGTCTCTTGCCTCACCGATCTGAACACGGAGTTTCCGAAGCTACAAGAGTGCTTGGTTAAACGGTGCCATTAAGTTTCAACTGTCTTTAAACTTACTACTTCAAGTGCAATTATCAACTCCTTGCAAAATTGTTGGCTTTCTCATCTACAAAAGGCAACTCTGGTATGAAAGGAAACAGATAATTAGGTTCCACTCACTACGTCAACTAAAGCAACTGCATCTGGAGCACTTACCAGGGAAAATCGAATAAATAATGACGTAGTACGAGGGGATTTTTTTTCTAACTATTGCCATCCTGTGTTCAGTTCCCATTTCGTAGTAGGAGACAGACTCAAAGTCAATAGATTCCTGTCCTTTTCTATAGAAATAGGCTTGGTCAAGTGCTTAAAAAAGAGGTGACCCGAATGATTTCAATGAATTGCTATTTGGTCAGATTGGAACAATTGGATTCGAAAGGAAAGAAAGACTGTGAACGAAGAGGGCCGCCCATGATCGATTGGATTCGGCAAATAAAGTAGAGGGCCCGCCCGTGTCACCACCAGTCCACCGAACCAGCTGTAGATCGCTAACTCTCTTGTCGACGCCCGGAACTTATGTACGAGTTAAGAATGAATTGTTCCCGAGTAGAGAGGGCAGGATAAGGATTCAGTAAGAAGGAGAGTCTACTTATGGAAATGCCATCCTCTCTTTCCTCAGTAACGGAGTGACTAGCTACCCCGACTTTTTATTCCAGTTCCATTCTTACTGGTGCAGGAGTCCAAAGTGCATCTTCCAACTCCCTAACTGCGTCTTCCATGAAGTTCGGGAGACCCCTCACGTGCCGCTGCCCGTGAGACTCGCCTTTGTACACTTTGCGCACCGCTTCGACTAGACCCCGCTACTACCTCGTATCCAAATACCTGCGATCTAGCTCATTCTTTTTTAAGCCCTGCAAGCCTAATAGAACCTTGTTTCTTGGGCCAAGTCAGCCTATAAGTAAGTAGGGCTGAAGACAATTTGTTTGTTAGTTTTTCAATCTTCTTCCTTCTATGCTTAGAGTAAGTGGAAATGACCTCCTTGATCAGCAAGTAAGCGAGCGGTAGTTCAGTCTCCGACAAGTGAGGCCGAATAGCCCCAGGTGTCCTTTTCCTTCTAAACTAGCTGCTCTCGCTTGACTCTTCTAGTGAGCAAGCAAACTGGTCGGGGAACAGGGTCGGATCAAAGTAAGGAATGGGAATAGCACTCACTCGTTGAAGGTAAGCCAGAAACAGGGGTTGTCCTCTCCCTTACTTAAGTCCTAGTCCATCTTTTCGTGCCCCAAAGGGGAAGTCAAGCAATAATGAGGGAACTTGACCCACACCTGACGAAAGAGTTTGGTAGCTCGAAGGAAGCAGAAGCAAAACCTGCTTTCTTTCTGTCCCAACCTCCAAGGGTTCCTCCCTGTATGACATAGTCCATTGGATTGGGGCAATGGTACGCACCTATGTTTGGTGTCCCCTCTCTCACTTCCTCGTCAGATCCTGGTCCCAAAGGGCAATACATTGAGTCAGAAAGACGGGGGGCTTTCGTAAATTCCATTCTGTAGCCGAACTAGCCCCTGGATCAGCTCTCATAGTGGGAGAATCAGAGTCAAGTTAGGCGCAAAAGAGGGGGTTGACATCATTCGTCGTGATTGGATCAATCAGACTCCCCCACAGGAAATGCCAAGGGGCGCCCTTTCTCATTATCATCTACCGCCCATTTCTTCATCATCTGCTGCTGCCTTAAGTGCGTAAAGTAGGCTCAGCTTCTTAGGTTTCTAAATATCTTGTAGTAGCCGAAGGTAGTCCAGTCCGCTTGTTAGATTGAATTGAATCTTATATAACCTACGTAGCTAAAGAGAAAATCATAATAGTCTAAGTGGACCTCTCAAAGGTATAAATAAGTAGACATTAGTCTTACTGGTTCGGTCTTTTTCTTTTTTTGTTATGATGCCCACATTTCATACTTCTCAATTCTTATTTATTCAAGGGTTCGTATGTACTGAGTGACTCTAGGTCTATTCAGATGCAGCTTCAAGAGAGCTTTATTCGGCCTTTGTATGACCGTCTTCCCTTCCTGTCTATCTCCTTCGGTCAGGTAGTGGATCACGCTTGGAAGAAAGTGGATCACGCTTGTTGGGCCCTTGATTCCGAAGTACCAGTACCGAAGGCAGACTTGAATGCATTAGGTTGGGAAGCGGCCTAGAAGGTGCTTAAAGATAGGTGACAGTTGTGAAAGTTTAGTCGACTTGTCGGCAGCAACTGACCTTTCTTTCATCAAAAGTAGGAATGAAAGCTGGCATGCAGATAAGGAAATCTCTTTTCTTCTCTTCTACTCGGCTACGGACCTTCTAAAAGGAGAAGCAATAAATACAAAAGTGCTAGGTTTGGATTTGAGTGAGATCCCGGATCGGTAGCTTCAGATATCCCCTCAGACTGGAATGAGAATTTCGATAGATTTCTTTGCTTTAAAGCATAGTTGCAGGTAGGTTATGCTCCTTTGCTTCATCCCTATAGTCTAAGGATTGCCAATCAAACAGTAGCAGTAGACTAGCCATATTCATCTTCTACAGTCTCCTGTTTCCCCCTATTTAAAATGGTAAGCCTGCGCAGCAGAAAAAAAGGCGCTCTAATCGTACTCGAGCCCTTAATCCCCCAATAGGGCTTACTTACCCGAGTCAATTCTTTCCTTCCTGTGCGAAAGCAAGGCCTCTTTCTCGACTTTACTTGAATGCCATTTACTGAGCTATCTTCTTTTTTATTCTTCTGGCGAAAGCACATTTTATTATTTTACGGAAGCAAGACGAAAGGTCATTTCGCCAATCTGGGGAATAACAGTTAAAGCAATCGATCGGAGAAGCCCCCCCTAGTATTGAGAATGAAAAAGTGGATTCATTCCCCAGGCGTGTGTGTGTGCTTTCCACGGGCCTGATCTCGATTTCTTCTTAAGCTGTTATGTCCTCCGAAGTGAAGTGGATTGGTCGGAAGCTAGACTCCAACAGCATCGATACTCAAATAACCGGCTCTGATACATGGCTTAGAACCTTCAATCTTTAGCCATTATTCCCAGTTCAGGTGGTTAGGTACCAAAAGTTATAAATAGGCCCAATTTCTCCTTTTATACTAGATTTCCTTAACAAGGGCATCCAATTCTTGAAACAAGTCACGCTCCCTTCTCTTTCCACTTTCACTTTCATGCCCAGTTCTTTTTCGACTTGGCAATCGTAGCAATTTATGTAAAGCCTCCTGATCCGGAGAAACATGCTCGATACATTCTAGTGAACTACGAAGAGAAGCTAGAACGGTGGAAGCCTGAATCCAGTGAGTGCCCATTCTTAATAAACTTGGGAATAGTAGCTCCTATGGTTTCTAGAGCGAGTGAATGAAACGCTATCTTCTTATGAGCGGAGATAGAGAGCTATGTCACAATCAATAAGTGAGATGCTGTGGGCGAGGAATCTTCTGTCACAATAGAGGTCTTCTTTTCGAATTTAAGTGGGACTAGCTTCTTCCTCAATTGATATTACTGACAATCTAGCAATTCCATCCTTTAGAAGAAGATAAGTAAACCATTTCTTTGAATTGCATGATTGAGTGATGGATGCGGACAATCACAAGCCTACTTTGTTTATAGAAAAGAGCGTATAACCCCCGATCCCTACCTGTTGTAGAGAATCTATCGTCTAAACTCTTCTGTGCCATTTGCCGCCTAATACACTATTTCAGTATAATGTTGTTTGCTGGTGCATATCTCTTGATTGACTATTTATTGGTTATTAAGCATTAGTGAGCTGACCTATGTACAAGTTCTGAGTCAACCCCCAGATCTGTATCTCCTTGCCTTGTAATCTCTCATTCATCTATTTATGTGCATGCTTTAGCGAAGTCTCCAGCCCCATAAATATTAGTTAATGCGTGATGCGTAAATCAATAACTAAAACTAAAGTGCCGATCATCCCATGCTACCACAGGATTTTTCAACAACATGACATATTGAGAAAAATCTATGTTAGAGCCGCCATTTCTTTACGGTTACATTAGTGTGGATTGTTCTTCTGATTCTTATAGGCCTGGCACCCTAGCTTCGATAGATTTATTTGATTTTGCAAGCTATGGCACAGGAATGTGATATGGGTCGTATCCCGCACCTCCCTTGATTCCGTGTGAAATCCATCCAAAAAAGCACGAGTTGGATCGGCGTAAAGAACAAGACGAACGTGGTATTATCTCTATTAGGACGGTTATGAGGCTCTGCTCTTTTTTTTCTTTATTCAATATCTATTCTTTGTTTCTTATATTCCGCTAATTGTTATCTTGAATGTATCTTTATGCTTAATAGATAACTGGTGATGCTAGAGCTGTCAAGAAGGCATTGTTTTCAGTATCAACCATCATCTACAAATGCCCATCAAAAGAGACCATTTCTCTTGAAACTTCTGTCCCTCCAAGCATTGTACATCCTTCAGAGCTTCCTGTCTATCCTGCTAGTAACTTCTACTCAGTGTCAGATGCAGCTATACCTTATGGAATGGACATCCAAATCTAGCTATCTTAGCAAAGGAAGTGGCATTCAAATCTACAGGTTTTTCTTCTTTAGCCTTTTCGCCCAGCGTTGTCATTATTGACACGTTTTTGCGATCCCTGTTTTTGAGATCCTCAATGACTACCACCAGAAAGGGAATGTGACCACCATTCTTATTTGAGAAAAGTGTCTCCACTATAGCACTAACGATCCTAGACAGCAGAGAAAGCTTGATTGGAGCTAAGAACTATTTCTAAAGGATCCCTTCCACTCTTGTGTGGAAAGATCTTTCTTCGTTCAGTCCAGTCTGATTTAAAACGTGTTGTCTACTATTATAGGGGCTGTCGTTAGGGTCACTCCTTCTTATGCCGGGAGATGGCAGTTATCTATATTTAGAAATAATAAAGAATATGGGTGTGATTGTCATCACAATGGAGTGATCGAGTAATCAGCCCTGTAGGTTCCTCTCTATTTAGATAGACCCCATCAACATGGCCATTCCCTTCTCCTGGTAGCAAAAACCCATTAGAGGTTTGATTCTCAAAAGAAAACAGACCAGAAACTCGAAACTATTCCTACTCGCCAGGTGGCTTTATCAATTTGAGTTTAAAAATAGGAAAAAAAGGGTGTCAAAAGTAGAAGTATCATATCTTCTTAAGGAGCCCAACTCTAGCTAGAGAATAAGAGGATTAGGTTTTGGCAGGATGCGAGGTGCCAACTTATTAAGCACGAGAGTCGTAAGATCCCGGTTATAGAAGAAGAGTAGGCCAATCCCAATCTTAGGCTGCAACAAACAAGGAAATTCCTGTCATCAAATCGGCCTGATCCCCAAAAGGAAATCGCAATCCAAAATCCCTATATACGATATACGATAGATTCCGGGCACCTTGCTACATGACACTTGTCTCGCATTGCATTACTGACTGCTTCTTCTTCTGATTTCTTTGCTTTGATGATGCCCTTGTCCCAAAGAGAGTTCTTCAGCTGAAGAGTACTTTGGCACCCTAGAACACATCTCCCTCTGGATGAAGCCAACAGGTCTCAGACAAGAGTAGTATCTGTGGCTTCATCGAAAACTATCAGCCAAAATCCAAATAAAATGCATCATAGACCCAGCATCATCCTTCACTGGGAACTACAAAAGCAACATCCAACTTCAACCTGGCGACCTCTGCACACAAAACCTCCTATATATCAGAAAAGAAAACCTTTTTTACAGTATGGGAATTTGGCCCAATAGTCCCTCCAATTTGAAGTGATCAAGCCACCACTGGTACCAGTAGGGAACAGGTACTACCACCTCCTCCAGCTCTAGCTGAGCTCTCCAGTTCTTCTCCATCAGTGAGTTGCAATGGGAGCATCTCAACATCCTCTGGTAGAATCTGTGCAATCCAAGCCTTCTGGGACATCATCCACCCGCAACTGCTTTCTCTCTTGCAGCTCTTTCATAGCAATGGCCTTTATGTTTGGAG